>NC_134704.1:224211220-224291220 GCF_043290135.1 Rhipicephalus microplus
GGGAACTACGATATCTAATGTGAAAGCGCATGAAACCGTCGTAATCTTGTAGAAAACATTGTAAAGTTGCGAGTAAAGCGTTTTCTAACGATAGAAGTGCGAATGTTAGGTTAGGTTAGGTTAGTTTAAGCTGGGTAGCGTCGTGAAACTACCAAAAACGACGTCATCTAACGAGATAGTGTTGTTTTATAGCGAGTATTAAACTGCGATAGGTGAAATGTTGTGAAAGCACACAAAACGGCATGAACAAGCCAAATACTGCGTGTTCTACCGTTACAAGTGCGAAACTGCTATATTGTGATATTCTCGTTAAAGCGCATGCAAGCATCGTGAAACCTTAAAGAACAATGTCATTTAGCGAGATACAGCGTTCTGTACTGCAATAAGTTGGTGAAAAACTGTGAGGTTATGCAAATATCGTAATTGTGAACAAAACAGTGTAATAGAGCGTTTTTAGATACAAGTGCGAATGTTAGGTTAGGGTAAGATATGAACCGTCGTAAAACCGCATTAGACAATGTCAATTAGTGAGATGCAGTGTTTTTCATCATTAAAAGTGGGGAACTGCGATATCTAATGTGAAAGCGCTTGCAACCGTCGTTACGTTAGGTTAGGTTAGGTTAGGTTAGGTTAGGTTTGGTTAGGTTAGGTTAGGTTAGGTTAGATTAGGTTAGGTTGGGTTGAGTTGGGTTAGGTTAGGTTAGGTTAGGTTAGGTTGGGTTAGGTTAGGTTAGGTTAGGTTACGTTAGGTTAGGTTAGGTTACGTTAGGTTAGGTTAGGTTAGGTTACGTTAGGTTAGGTTAGGTTAGGTAAGGATAATTTGGTTAGGTTAGGTAAGGTTAGGTTAGGTTAGGTTAGGTTGGGTTGGGTGTTGTTGGGTTGGGTTGGGTTAGGTTGGGTTAGGTTAGGTTAGGTTACGTTAGGTTAGGTTACGTTAGGGTATGTTAGGTTAGGTTAGGTTACGTTAGGTTAGGTTAGGTCAGGTAAGGTTAGGTTACGTTAGAATAGGTTAGCTGAGGTTAGGTTACGTTAGGTTAGGTTAAGTTAGGTTAGTTTAGGTTTGGTTAGGTTAGGTTAGGTTAGCTTAGGTTAGGTTGGGTTGGGTTGGGTTAGGTTGGGTTAGGTTAGGTTAGGTTAGGTTAGGTTGGGTTACGTTAGTTTAGGTTAGGTTAGGTTGGATTGGGTTGGGTTAGGTCAGGTTAGGTTAGGTAAGGTTAAGGTATGAACCGTCGTAAAACCACATTAAACAATGTCACTTAGTGAGATGCAGTGTTTTTCACCATTTACAAGTTGGGAACTGTGATATCTAATGTGAAAGTGCTTGAAACCGTCGTAATGTTGTAGAAAGCAATGTAAAGTAGCGAGTAAAACGTTTTCTAACGATAGAAGTGCGAAGGTTATGTTAGGTTTGGTTAGGTTAGGTTAGGTTAGGTTAGGGATGTTAGGTAAGGTTTGGTTAGTTTAAGCTAGGTAGCGTCGTGAAACTACCAAAAACAACGTCATCTAACGAGATAGTGTTGTTTTATTGCGAGTACGAAACTGCGATAGGTGAAATGTTGTGAAAGCACACAAAACGGCATGAACAAGCCAAATACTGCGTGTTGTACCGTTACAAGTGCGAAACTGCTATGTTGTGACATTCTCGGTAAAGCGCATGCAAGTATTGTGAAACCTTAAAGAACGATGTCATTTAGCGAGATACAGCGTTCTGTACTGTAATAAGTTGGTGAGAAACTGTGAGGTCAAGCAAATATCGTAATTGTGAACGAAACAGTGTAATTGAGCGTCTTTAGATACAAGTGCGAATGTTAGGTTAGGTTGATATATCAACCGTCGTAAAACCGCAATAAACAATGTCACTTAGTGAGATGTAGTGTTTTTCAACATTACAAGTCGGGAACTACGATATCTAATGTGAAAGCGCATGAAACCGCCGTAATCTTGTAGAAAACATTGTAAAGTTGCGAGTAAAACGTTTTCTAACGATAGATGTGCGAAGGTTAGGTTAGGTTAGGTTAGTTTAAGCTGGGTAGCGTCGTGAAACTACCAAAAACGACGTCATCTAACGAGATAGTGTTGTTTTATAGCGAGTATTAAACTGCGATAGGTGAAATGTTGTGAAAGCACACAAAACGGCATGAACAAGCCAAATACTGCGTGTTGTACCGTTACAAGTGCGAAACTGCTATGTTGTGATATTCTCGTTAAAGCGCATGCAAGCATCGTGAAACCTTAAAGAACGATGTCATTTAGCGAGATACAGCGTTCTGTACTGCAATAAGTTGGTGAAAAACTGTGAGGTTATGCAAATATCCTAATTGTGAACGAAACAGTATAATAGAGCGTTTTTTAATACAAGTGCGAATGTTAGGTTAGGTTAAGATATGAACCGTCGTAAAACCGTATTAAACAATGTCACTTAGTGAGATGCAGTGTTTTTCACCATTACAAGTCGGGAACTGCGATATCTAATGTGAAAGCGCTTGCAAAACGTCGTTAGGTTAGGTTAGGTTAGGTTAGGTTAGGTTAGGTTACGTTACGTTAGGTTAGGTTAGGTTAGGTTTGGTTAGGTTAGGTTAGGTAGGTTAGGTTAGGGATGTTAGGTAAGGTTTGGTTAGGTTAGGTTAGGTTAGGTTGGGTTAGGTAAGGTTAGGTTAGGTTAAGATATGAACCGCGCTAAAACCGCATTAAACAATGTCACTTAGTGAGATGCTGTGTTTTTCACCATTACAAGTCGGGAACTGCGATATCTAATGTGAAAGCGCATAAAACCGTCCTAATCTTGTAGAAAACATTGTAAAGTAGCGAATAAAACGTTTTCAAACGATAGAAGTGCGAATGTTCGGTTAGTTTGAGCTAAGTAGCGTCGTGAAACCACCAAAAACGATGTCATCTAACGAGATAGTGTTGTTTTATTGCGAGTACGAAACTGCGATAGGTGAAATATTGGGAAAGCACACAAAATGGCATGAACTAGCCAGATACTGCGTCTTGTGCCGTTACAAGTGCGAAACTGCTATGTTGTGACATTCTCGGTAAAGCGCATGCAAGTATTGTGAAACCTTAAAGAACAATGTCATTTAGCGAGATACAGCGTTCTGTACTGCAATAAGTTGGTGAAAAACTGTGAGGTTATGCAAATATCGTAATTGTGAACAAAACAGTGTAATAGAGCGTTTTTAGATACAAGTGCGAATGTTAGGTTAGGTTAAGATATGAACCGTCGTAAAACCGCATTAAACAATGTCAATTAGTGAGATGCAGTGTTTTTCACCATTAAAAGTGGGGAACTGCGATATCTAATGTGAAAGCGCTTGCAACCGTCGTTAGGTTAGGTTAGGTTAGGTTAGGTTAGGTTAGGTTAGGTTAGGTTAGGTTTGGTTAGGTTAGGTTAGGTTAGGTTAGGTTAGATTAGGTTAGGTTGGGTTGAGTTGGGTTAGGTTAGGTTAGGTTAGGTTAGGTTGGGTTAGGTTAGGTTAGGTTAGGTTAGGTTACGTTAGGTTAGGTTAGGTTACGTTAGGTTAGGTTAGGTTAGGTAAGGATAATTTGGTTAGGGAAGGTAAGGTTAGGTTAGGTTAGGTTAGGTTGGGTTGGGTGTTGTTGGGTTGGGTTGGGTTGGGTTAGGTTGGGTTAGGTTAGGTTAGGTTACGTTAGGTTAGGTTAGGTTAGGTTACGTTAGGTTAGGTTAGGTTAGGTTACGTTAGGTTAGGTTAGGTCAGGTAAGGTTAGGTTACGTTAGAATAGGTTAGGTTAGGTTAGGTTACGTTAGGTTAGGTTAGGTTAGGTTAGGTTAGGTTTGGTTAGGTTAGGTTAGGTTAGCTTAGGTTAGGTTAGGTTGGGTTGGGTTGGGTTAGGTTGGGTTAGGTTGGGTTAGGTTAGGTTAGGTTAGGTTGGGTTAGGTTAGTTTAGGTTAGGTTAGGTTAGGTTAGGTTGGATTGGGTTGGGTTAGGTTAGGTTAGGTTAGGTAAGGTTAGGTTAGGTTAGGTTAGGTTACGTTAGGTTAAGGTATGAACCGTCGTAAAACCGCATTAAACAATGTCACTTAGTGAGATGCAGTGTTTTTCACCTTTACAAGTTGGGAACTGTGATATCTAATGTTAAAGCGCTTGAAACCGTCGTAATGTTGTAGCAAGCAATGTAAAGTAGCGAGTAAAACGTTTTCTAACGATAGAAGTGCGAAGGTTATGTTAGGTTGAGTTATGTTAGTTTAAGCTAGGTAGCGTCGTGAAACTACCAAAAACAACGTCGTCTAACGAGATAGTGTTGTTTTATTGCGAGTACGAAACTGCGATAGGTGAAATGTTGTGAAAGCACACAAAACGGCATGAACAAGCCAAATACTGCGTGTTGTACCGTTACAAGTGCGAAACTGCTATGTTGTGATATTCTCGTTAAAGCGCATGCAAGCATCGTGAAACCTTAAAGAACGATGTCATTTAGCGAGATACAGCGTTCTGTACTGCAATGAGTTGGTGAAAAACTGTGAGGTTATGCAAATATCCTAATTGTGAACGAAACAGTGTTATAGAGCGTTTTTTAATACAAGTGCGAATGTTAGGTTAGGTTAAGATATGAACCGTCGTAAAACCGCATTAAACAATGTCACTTAGTGAGATGCAGTGTTTTTCACCATTACAAGTCGGGAACTGCGATATCTAATGTGAAAGCGCTTGCAAACGTCGTTAGGTTAGGTTAGGTTAGGTTAGGTTACGTTAGGTTAGGTTAGGTTAGGTTTGGTTAGGTTAGGTTAGGTTAGGGTATGTTAGGTAAGGTTAGGTTAGGTTAGGTTAGGTTAGGTTGGGTTAGGTAAGGTTAGGTTAGGTTAAGATATGAACCGCGCTAAAACCGCATTAAACAATGTCACTTAGTGAGATGCTGTGTTTTTCACCATTACAAGTCGGGAGCTGCGATATCTAATGTGAAAGCGCATGAAACCGTCGTAATCTTGTAGAAAACATTGTAAAGTAGCGAATAAAACGTTTTCTAACGATAGAAGTGCGAAGGTTCGGTTAGTTTGAGCTAGGTAGCGTCGTGAAACCACCAAAAACGATGTCATCTAACGAGATAGTGTTGTTTTATTGCGAGTACGAAACTGCGATAGGTGAAATATTGGGAAAGCACACAAAATGGCATGAACTAGCCAGATACTGCGTCTTGTGCCGTTACAAGTGCGAAACTGCTTTATTGTGATATTCTCGTTAAAGCGCATGCAAGTATCGTGAAACCTTAAAGAACGATGTCATTTAGCGAGATACAGCGTTCTGTACTGTAATAAGTTGGTGAGAAACTGTGAGGTCAAGCAAATATCGTAATTGTGAACGAAACAGTGTAATTGAGCGTCTTTAGATACAAGTGCGAATGTTAGGTTAGGATGACATATCAACCGTCGTAAAACCGCATTAAACAATGTCACTTAGTGAGATGTAGTGTTTTTCAACATTACAAGTCGGGAACTACGATATCTAATGTGAAAGCGCATGACACCGTCGTAATCTTGTAGAAAACATTGTAAAGTTGCGAGTAAAACGTTTTCTAACGATAGAAGTGCGAAGGTTAGGTTAGGTTAGGTTAGTTTAAGCTAAGTAGCGTCGTGAAACTACCAAAAACGACGTCATCTAACGAGATAGTGTTGTTTTATTGCGAGTATTAAACTGCGATAGGTGAAATGTTGTGAAAGCACACAAAACGGCATGAACAAGCCAAATACTGCGTGTTGTACCGTTACAAGTGCGAAACTGCTATGTTGTGACATTCTCGGTAAAGCGCATGCAAGTATCGTGAAACCTTAAAGAACGATGTCATTTAGCGAGATACAGCGTTTTGTACTGTAATAAGTTGGTGAGAAACTGTGAGGTCAAGCAAATATCGTAATTGTGAACGAAACAGTGTAATTGAGCGTCTTTAGATACAAGTGCGAATGTTAGGTTAGGTTGACATATCAACCGTCGTAAAACCGCATTAAACAATGTCACTTAGTGAGATGTAGTGTTTTTCAACATTACACATCGGGAACTACGATATCTAATGTGAAAGCGCATGAAACCGTCGTAATCTTGTAGAAAACATTGTAAAGTTGCGAGTAAAACGTTTTCTAACGATAGAAGTGCGAAGGTTAGGTTAGGTTAGTTTAAGCTAGGTAGCGTCGTGAAACTACCAAAAACGACGTCATCTAACGAGATAGTGTTGTTTTATAGCGAGTATTAAACTGCGAAAGGTTGAAATGTTGTGAAAGCACACAAAACGGCATGAACAAGCCAAATACTGCGTGTTCTACCGTTACAAGTGCGAAACTGCTATATTGTGATATTCTCGTTAAAGCGCATACAAGCATCGTGAAACCTTAAAGAACAATGTCATTTAGCGAGATACAGCGTTCTGTACTGCAATAAGTTGGTGAAAAACTGTGAGGTTATGCAAATATCGTAATTGTGAACAAAACAGTGTAATGGAGCGTTTTTAGATACAAGTGCGAATGTTAGGTTAGGTTTAGATATGAACCGTCGTAAAACCGCATTAAACAATGTCAATTAGTGAGATGCAGTGTTTTTACCATTAAAAGTGGGGAACTGCGATATCTAATGTGAAAGCGCTTGCAACCGTCGTTAGGTTAGGTTAGGTTAGGTTAGGTTAGGTTAGGTTTGGTTAGGTTAGGTTAGGTTAGGTTAGGTTAGATTAGGTTAGGTTTGGTTGAGTTGGGTTAGGTTAGGTTAGGTTAGGTTGGATTAGGTTAGGTTAGGTTTAGGTTAGGTTAGGTTAGGTTACGTTAGGTTAGGTTAGGTTAGGTTACGTTAGGTGAGGTTAGGTTAGGTAAGGATAATTTGGTTAGGTTAGGTAAGGATAGGTTAGGTTAGGTTAGGTTGGGTTGGGTGTTGTTGGGTTGGGTTGGGTTGGGTTAGGTTGGGTTAGGTTAGGTTAGGTTACGTTAGGTTAGGTTAGGTTAGGTTACGTTAGGTTATGTTAGGTTAGGTTAGGTTAGGTTAGGTTACGTTAGGTTAGGTTAGGTCCGGTAAGGTTAGGTTACGTTAGAATAGGTTAGGTTAGGTTAGGTTAGGTTAGCTTAGGTTAGGTTAGGTTGGGTTGGGTTGGGTTGGGTTAGGTTGGGTTAGGTTAGGTTAGGTTAGGTTAGGTTAGGTTAGGTTAGATTAGGTTAGGTTAGGTTAGGTTGGGTTGGGTTGGTTAGGTTAGGTTAGGTTAGGTTAGGTTAGGTAAGGTTAGGTTAGGTTAGGTTACGTTAGGTTAACGTATGAACCGTCGTAAAACCGCATTAAACAATGTCACTTAGTGAGATGCAGTGTTTTTCACTTTTACAAGTTGGGAACTGTGATATCTAATGTGAAAGCGCTTGAAACCGTCGTAATGTTGTAGAAAGCAATGTAAAGTTGCGAGTAAAACGTTTTCTAACGATAGAAGTGCGAAGGTTAGGTTAGGTTAGTTTAAGCTAGGTAGCGTCGTGAAACTATCAAAAACGACGTCATCTAACGAGATAGTGTTGTTTTATAGCGAGTATTAAACTGCGATAGGTGAAATGTTGTGAAAGCACACAAAACGGCATGAACAAGCCAAATACTGCGTGTTGTACCGTTACAAGTGCGAAACTGCTATGTTGTGATATTCTCGTTGAAGCGCATGCAAGCATCGTGAAACCTTAAAGAACGATGTCATTTAGCGAGATACAGCGTTCTGTACTGCAATAAGTTGGTGAAAAACTGTGAGGTTATGCAAATATCCTAATTGTGAACGAAACAGTGTAATAGAGCGTTTTTTAATACAAGTGCGAATGTTAGGTTAGGTTAAGATATGAACCGTCGTAAAACCGCATTAAACAATGTCACTTAGTGAGATGCAGTGTTTTTCACCATTACAAGTCGGGAACTGCGATATCTAATGTGAAAGCGCTTGCAAACGTCGTTAGGTTAGGTTAGGTTAGGTTAGGTTAGGTTAGGTTACGTTAGGTTAGGTTAGGTTAGGTTAGGTTAGGTTAGGGTATGTTAGGTAAGGTTTGGTTAGGTTAGGTTAGGTTAGGTTGGGTTACGTTAGGTTAGGTTAGGTTAGGTAAGGATAATTTGGTTAGGTTAGGTAAGGTTAGGTTAGGTTAGGTTAGGTTGGGTTGGGTGTTGTTGGGTTGGGTTGGGTTGGGTTAGGTTGGGTTAGGTTAGGTTAGGTTACGTTAGGTTAGGTTAGGTTAGGTTACGTTAGGTTATGTTAGGTTAGGTTAGGTTACGTTAGGTTAGGTTAGGTCAGGTAAGGTTAGGTTACGTTAGAATAGGTTAGGTTAGGTTAGGTTACGTTAGGTTAGGTTAAGTTAGGTTAGGTTAGGTTTGGTTAGGTTAGGTTAGGTTAGCTTAGGTTAGGTTAGGTTGGGTTGGGTTGGGTTAGGTTGGGTTAGGTTAGGTTAGGTTAGGTTAGGTTGGGTTAGGTTAGTTTAGGTTAGGTTAGGTTAGGTTAGGTTAGGTTGGGTTGGGTTGGGTTAGGTTAGGTTAGGTTAGGTAAGGTTAGGTTAGGTTAGGTTAGGTTACGTTAGGTTAAGGTATGAACCGTCGTAAAACCGCATTAAACAATGTCACTTAGCGAGATGCAGTGTTTTTCACCTTTACAAGTTGGGAACTGTGATATCTAATGTGAAAGCGCTTGCAAACGTCGTTAGGTTAGGTTAGGTTAGGTTAGGTTAGGTTACGTTAGGTTAGGTTTTGTTAGGTTAGGTTAGGTTAGGTTATGTTAGGTTAGGTAGGGTTCGGTTAGGTTAGGTTACGTTAGGTTAAGGTATGAACCGTCGTAAAACCGCAATAAACAATGTCACTTAGTGAGATGCAGTGTTTTTCACCTTTACAAGTTGGGAACTGCGATATCTAATGTGAAAGCGCTTGAAACCGTCGTAATGTTGTAGAAAGCAATGTAAAGTAGCGAGTAAAACGTTTTTTAACCATAGAAGTGCGAAAGTTATGTTAGGTTGAGTTATGTTAGTTTAAGCTAGGTAGCGTCGTGAAACCACCAAAAACGACGTCATCTAACGAGATAGTGTTGTTTTATTGCGAGTACGAAACTGCGATAGGTAAAATGTTGTGAAAGCACACAAAACGGCATGAACAAGCCAAATACTGCGTGTTGTACCGTTACAAGTGCGAAACTGCTATGTTGTGACATTCTCGGTAAAGCGCATGCAAGTATCGTGAAACCTTAAAGAACGATGTCCTTTAGCGAGATACAGCGTTCTGTACTGTAATAAGTTGGTGAGAAACTGTGAGGTCAAGCAAATATCGTAATTGTGAACGAAACAGTGTAATTGAGCGTCTTTAGATACAAGTGCGCATGTTAGGTTAGGTTGACATATCAACCGTCGTAAAACCGCATTAAACAATCTCACTTAGTGAGATGTAGTGTTTTTCAACATTACAAGTCGGGAACTACGATATCTAATGTGAAAGCGCATGAAACCGTCGTAATCTTGTAGAAAACATTGTAAAGTTGCGAATAAAACGTTTTCTAACGATAGAAGTGCGAAGGTTAGGTTAGGTTAGGTTAGGTTAAGCTAGGTAGCGTCGTGAAACTACCAAAAACGACGTCATCTAACGAGATAGTGTTGTTTTATTGCGAGTACGAAACTGCGATAGGTGAAATGTTGTGAAAGTACACAAAACGGCTTGAACAAGCCAGATACTGCGTGTTGTACCGTTACAAGTGCGAAACTGCTATAATGTGATATTCTTGTTAAAGCGCATGCAAGCATCGTGAAACCTTAAAGAACGATGTCATTTAGCGAGATACGGCGTTCTGTACTGCAATAAGTTGGCGAAAAACTGTGAGGTTATGCAAATATCGTAATTGTGAACGAAACAGTGTAATAGAGCGTTTTTCAATACAAGTACGAATGTTAGGTTAGGTTAAGATATGAACCGTCGTAAAACCGCATTAAACAATGTCACTTAGTGAGATGCAGTGTTTTTCACCATTACAAGTCGGGAACTGCGATATCTAATGTGAAAGCGCTTGCAAACGCCGTTAGGTTAGGTTAGGTTAGGTTAGGTTAGGTTACGTTAGGTTAGGTTTGGTTAGGTTAGGTTAGGTTAGGTTAGGGTATGTTAGGTAAGGTTAGGTTAGGTTAGGTTAGGTTGGGTTAGGTAAGGTTAGGTTAGGTTAAGATATGAACCGCGCTAAAACCGCATTAAACAATGCCACTTAGTGAGATGCTGTGTTTTTCACCATTACAAGTCGGGAACTGCGATATCTAATGTGAAAGCGCTTGAAACCGTCGTAATCTTGTAGAAAACATTGTAAAGTAGCGAATAAAACGTTTTGTAACGATAGAAGTGCGAAGGTTAGGTTAGGTTAGGTTAGTTTAAGCTAGGTAGCGTCGTGAAACTACCAAAAACGACGTCATCTAACGAGATAGTGTTGTTTTATTGCGAGTATTAAACTGCGATAAGTGAAATGTTGTGAAAGCACACAAAACGGCATGAACAAGCCAAATACTGCGTGTTCTACCGTTAAAAGTGCGAAACTGCTATATTGTGATATTCTCGTTAAAGCGCATGCAAGTATCGTGAAACCTTAAAGAACGATGTCATTTAGCGAGATACAGCGTTCTGTACTGTAATAAGTTGGTGAGAAACTGTGAGGTCAAGCAAATATCGTAATTGTGAACGAAACAGTGTAATTGAGCGTATTTAGATACAAGTGCGAATGTTAGGTTAGGTTGAGATATCAACCGTCGTAAAACCGCATTAAACAATGTCACTTAGTGAGATATAGTGTTTTTCAACATTACAAGTCGGGAACTACGATATCTAATGTGAAAGCGCATGAAACCGTCGTAATGTTGTAGAAAGCAATGTAAAGTAGCGAGTAAAACGTTTTCTAACGATAGAAGTGCGAAGGTTATGTTAGGTTGAGTTATGTTAGTTTAAGCTACGTACCGTCGTGAAACCACCAAAAACGACGTCATCTAACGAGATAGTGTTGTTTTATTGCGAGTATTAAACTGCGATAGGTGAAATGTTGTGAAAGCACACAAAACGGCTTGAACAAGCCAAATACTGCGTGTTGTACCGTTACAAGTGTGAAACTGCTATGTTGTGACATTCTCGTTAAAGCGCATACAAGCATCGTGAAACCTTAAAGAACGATGTCATTTAGCGAGATACAGCGTTCTGTACTGCAATAAGTTGGTGAAAAACTGTGAGGTTATGCAAATATCGTAATTGGGAACGAAACAGTGTAATGGAGCGTTTTTAGATACAAGTGCGAATGTTAGGCTAGGTTTAGATATGAACCGTCGTAAAACCGCATTAAACAATGTCAATTAGTGAGATGCAGTGTTTTTACCATTAAAAGTGGGGAACTGCGATATCTAATGTGAAAGCGCTTGCAACCGTCGTTAGGTTAGGTTAGATTAGGTTCGGTTAGGTTAGGTTAGGTTAGGTTAGGTTAGGTTAGGTTGGGTTAGGTTAGATTAGGTTAGGTTAGGTTAGGTTGGGTTGGGTTGGTTAGGTTAGGTTAGGTTAGGTTAGGTAAGGTTAGGTTAGGTTAGGTTAGGTTACGTTAGGTTAAGGTATGAACCGTCGTAAAACCGCATTAAACAATGTCACTTAGTGAGATGCAGTGTTTTTACTTTTACAAGTTGGGAACTGTGATATCTAATGTGAAAGCGCTTGAAACCGTCGTAATGTTGTAGAAAGCAATGTAAAGTTGCGAGTAAAACGTTTTCTAACGATAGAAGTGCGAAGGTTAGGTTAGGTTAGTTTAAGCTAGGTAGCGTCGTGAAACTACCAAAAACGACGTCATCTAACGAGATAGTGTTGTTTTATAGCGAGTATTAAACTGCGATAGGTGAAATGTTGTGAAAGCACACAAAACGGCATGAACAAGCCAAATACTGCGTGTTGTACCGTTACAAGTGCGAAACTGCTATGTTGTGATATTCTCGTTGAAGCGCATGCAAGCATCGTGAAACCTTAAAGAACGATGTCATTTAGCGAGATACAGCGTTCTGTACTGCAATAAGTTGGTGAAAAACTGTGAGGTTATGCAAATATTCTAATTGTGAACGAAACAGTGTAATAGAGCGTTTTTTAATACAAGTGCGAATGTTAGGTTAGGTTAAGATATGAACCGTCGTAAAACCGCATTAAACAATGTCACTTAGTGAGATGCAGTGTTTTTCACCATTACAAGTCGGGAACTGCGATATCTAATGTGAAAGCGCTTGCAAACGTCGTTAGGTTAGGTTAGGTTAGGTTACGTTAGGTTAGGTTAGGTTAGGTTAGGTTAGGTTAGGTTAGGTTAGGTTAGGGTATGTTAGGTAAGGTTTGGTTAGGTTAGGTTAGGTTAGGTTGGGTTACGTTAGGTTAGGTTAGGTTAGGTAAGGATAATTTGGTTAGGTTAGGTAAGGTTAGGTTAGGTTAGGTTAGGTTGGGTTGGGTGTTGTTGGGTTGGGTTGGGTTGGGTTAGGTTGGGTTAGGTTAGGTTAGGTTACGTTAGGTTAGGTTAGGTTAGGTTACGTTAGGTTATGTTAGGTTAGGTTAGGTTACGTTAGGTTAGGTTAGGTCAGGTAAGGTTAGGTTACGTTAGAATAGGTTAGGTTAGGTTAGGTTACGTTAGGTTAGGTTAAGTTAGGTTAGGTTAGGTTTGGTTAGGTTAGGTTAGGTTAGCTTAGGTTAGGTTAGGTTGGGTTGGGTTGGGTTAGGTTGGGTTAGGTTAGGTTAGGTTAGGTTAGGTTAGGTTGGGTTAGGTTAGTTTAGGTTAGGTTAGGTTAGGTTAGGTTGGGTTGGGTTGGGTTAGGTTAGGTTAGGTTAGGTTAGGTTACGTTAGGTTAAGGTATGAACCGTCGTAAAACCGCATTAAACAATGTCACTTAGCGAGATGCAGTGTTTTTCACCTTTACAAGTTGGGAACTGTGATATCTAATGTGAAAGCGCTTGCAAACGTCGTTAGGTTAGGTTAGGTTAGGTTAGGTTACGTTAGGTTAGGTTTGGATAGGTTAGGTTAGGTTAGGTTATGTTAGGTTAGGTAGGGTTAGGTTAGGTTAGGTTACGTTAGGTCAAGGTATGAACCGTCGTAAAACCGCAATTAACAATGTCACTTAGTGAGATGCAGTGTTTTTCACCTTTACAAGTTGGGAACTGCGATATCTAATGTGAAAGCGCTTGAAACCGTCGTAATGTTGTAGAAAGCAATGTAAAGTAGCGAGTAAAACGTTTTCTAACGATAGAAGTGCGAAAGTTATGTTAGGTTGAGTTATGTTAGTTTAAGCTAGGTAGCGTCGTGAAACCACCAAAAACGACGTCATCTAACGAGATAGTGTTGTTTTATTGCGAGTACGAAACTGCGATAGGTAAAATGTTGTGAAAGCACACAAAACGGCATGAACAAGCCAAATACTGCGTGTTGTACCGTTACAAGTGCGAAACTGCTATGTTGTGACATTCTCGGTAAAGCGCATGCAAGTATCGTGAAACCTTAAAGAACGATGTCCTTTAGCGAGATACAGCGTTCTGTACTGTAATAAGTTGGTGAGAAACTGTGAGGTCAAGCAAATATCGTAATTGTGAACGAAACAGTGTAATTGAGCGTCTTTAGATACAAGTGCGCATGTTAGGTTAGGTTGACATATCAACCGTCGTAAAACCTCATTAAACAATCTCACTTAGTGAGATGTAGTGTTTTTCAACATTACAAGTCAGGAACTACGATATCTAATGTGAAAGCGCATGAAACCGTCGTAATCTTGTAGAAAACATTGTAAAGTTGCGAATAAAACGTTTTCTAACGATAGAAGTGCGAAGGTTAGGTTAGGTTAGGTTAGGTTAAGCTAGGTAGCGCCGTGAAACTACCAAAAACGACGTCATCTAACGAGATAGTGTTGTTTTATTGCGAGTACGAAACTGCGATAGGTGAAATGTTGTGAAAGTACACAAAACGGCTTGAACAAGCCAGATACTGCGTGTTGTACCGTTACAAGTGCGAAACTGCTATAATGTGATATTCTTGTTAAAGCGCATGCAAGCATCGTGAAACCTTAAAGAACGATGTCATTTTATTCTTTATTCTTTCTTTATTCATACATATCCCCGCTTTGCCAGAGGCGTTACAGCAGGGGGGTTACAAAGTTGAAAAAAATACATCTTCATTAACACTGCACACTTGCTTAGATGTCAAACAATTCCATTCGTTAATAGTTTTAACAAAAAACGAGTTTGAATACAGGTTCGTCCTGGCCCGGCACGGCTTTATTTTGTGTATGTGGTCTGTACGTTGAGATATGTAATCTGGTCTTTTTAAGTAAGTGTCGCTGTCTAGTCCCGTTTTTTTATGAAATATCTGGTATAAAAGCTTCAAACGCAATTTTTTGCGACGGGACGACAGTAACTCCCAGTTTAACTCCTTTTTCATTTCGGTACAACTCTGCTTTTGTCCGTACCGACCCAAAACAAACCTGGCCGCTCTGTTTTGTATTTTTTCTAATTTATTTATCAAACCTGTTTGTGTTGGGTCCCAAAGAGTACAGGCATACTCCAAGATTGGACGAATACAAGTGAGGTAGGCCGTGCTTCTAAGGTTAGGATCTGCACATCTCAAATTCCTTTGAATATAATTCAACGCTATCGCGGCTTTGGAAACCACATAATCCACATGTGCATTCCAGGAACAATCATGCGACAGCAATACACCCAAATATTTGTACGAGTATTTTTTATCTAATTTATTTCCTCCTAGACAAAAATTTGCATCAAATATTTTTTTCTTCTTTGTAAAACACACATGAACGCACTTATTTGTGTTTAACTTCATTTGCCACTTAAGGCACCATTGATGAATACGTGCAAGATCAGCCTGCAATTCAAGGACATCATGTTCTTTCTGAATTTTTCTGTAGACTACGCAATCATCAGCAAAGAGCCGTATACTTGAGCTTATATCTTTGTTAATGTCATTTTTAAAAATTATGAATAGCAGAGGCCCCAATACAGATCCCTCGGGGACGCCCGAAGTGACCTCTAGAAATTCCGACTTAGTACCATTCAGGACAACACATTGGCGGCGTTATGACAGGTAATTCTCTATCCAATTAAAAATTCTCTCATCTATATTAAATATTCGTAATTTTTCGAGGAGCAGAGGATGCGAAACAGTGTCGAAAGCTTTACTGAAATCTAAAAAGATGCAGTCTGTTTGCCCACCTAGATCAATTTCGGATACTAGATCGTTGTAGAACTCGAGAAGTTGGGTCGTACAGGAAAAGCCCTTACGAAAACCGTGTTGAGTCTTTGTTAACAAATCGTAATCTAATAAATGCTTCATTAGAGCCTTATATATTACATGTTCAATGATTTTACATGATATCGAGGTAAGCGAAATAGGTCTATAATTCGTGACATCTTTTTTAGGACCTCCTTTGTGGATCGGGACTACATTTGCCACTTTCCAGTCTTGTGGCAACTGGCCAGTGCTTAGTGATTTTTCAAAGATCAGGTAAAGGTAGAGCGAAATGGGGTTAACGCACTGTTTTAAAACTCTTGGAGAGACACCGTCAGGGCCGATAGCTTTACTGTCGTCGAGATTCCTGAGCAAGGCCTCAATACCGCTGACACTAATTACAAGAGGTTCCATGAGAGGAACATTGCTACTTGTCAAGGATGAGCTCAATGCAGATTTAGGAAGAAAAACGGATTGGAAGTAGTTATTTAGGCACGTGGCTTTATCCGTATCATTGGAAAGAGTGCGTCCATCGAAAATAAGTTCATTTATTCCAACCGGATCAGACCCACATCCCTTTAGATATTGCCAGAAAGGTTTAGGATTTGTACTCATATTTTCATTCAATCGTTTAAAAAAATGCTGCTTTGCATTTACTGATTCTTCTTTATATTCACGTGTTAGCTCCTGTAGCTTCTTATAATGAACTTTACCTTTCATTTTTTTGTATTTTTTGAATACCCGTCTTCGTTTCTTAATTAGTTTCAGGATACTGTAAGTCACCCACGGTTTTTTACGTTTCTTAAGCTTAGCCGAATCCATACTTGGTATGTACTGCTCTGAGAGTTCGAGTATCTTATTTTTAAATGTGTTCCACAAATACTCTACACTGTGTTCCTCTACCAAGCATTCAAATACAGGCAAATAATCAAGAAGCCTTGCGGAAATTGACGGATAGTCGCCTTTGTCAAAAAAGAACAACTTTCTTCTGATACTCTTCGTGATTTTTTGAATTTTTGTTATAACGCCTGCTACTACAACCTGATGGTCACTAATGCCTGGAATGATATCGACGTTACTTACTAAATTAGGGGAGTTACAAAAGAGAAGATCAAGGGTATGCTTAAGTCTTGTGGGTTCTAAAACGTACTGTATCAACCCAAAAGTGTCAACAATGTTCTTCATTTCCAGGTTATTACGGCTGGCATGCAGCACCTCGCATGAATGACTTCGCCATTTTAGTTCGGGTAAATTAAAATCACCTGCTAATAATATCGTACGGTCAGACGCCTGTGAAACGATGTCACCTAATAATTGCAAAATACTGGAGTTCGCGGCGGGCGGTCGATAAAACGTCCCAGCTACAAAAGAAAAATTGTTACTGACTGTAACAGTACTCCAGACAGATTCGACAGCGTCATTACCGATATCAAGATTAGCGGATGAAAGGGACGAGTGAACTAACAAGAAAACACCACCCCCATGATTCGGCCTATCTTTACGGTAGGCAGTATAATTGTTAGGAAACACTTCATGATCAGAGATGGATGGGTTGAGCCAAGATTCTGTACCGAACACGACATCGGCCTTCACGGTATCAAGCAAGCCAGCGAATTCGTCTATTTTGTTTATTACACTTCGGCAATTCACTACTGCAATAATTAAATCACGATGAACGCAGATGGTACAATTTTCCTGTCATCGTTTAGACAAGGCAACGACTTCTTCCTTTTCATCATCCCAAGTAAATGCTCTGCCGTTTATAATCAGTTTATCGGCTTTTAGCTTAACCAGGTTTTTCTTATCCGCCCTTTTCGCTTTACCATATTCCCAAAGCTTCTTTCGTACAGTGCGCGTTTCGAATGAATAGTCCTGCTCAATGCTGTACTGTGTACCTTTCAAATTCTTGGCTTTTTTAAGGACGACCTCTTTTTCCTTATCAGATGAAAAGTTCACAATAATTGGCCTTTTTTTCCGTTCATTAAAACGACCTACGCGATGTGCCCTTTGAACTGATGTCAGTTCGTATCCGAGTTGGGCAGTGCAGATGCCCTTAACGAGGGCCTCAGACTGTTCCCAAGTTTCATGCTGGTCATTATCGTCTATCCCGTAAAACACAAGGTTCATTCTACGGCTTCTGTTTTCGAGGTCGATATTTTTCTTTTGAAGAATTCGCATCTGATGAGTTAGATTCTTTATTACAGTGGCTTGCTCATGTACCAATTTCATGACGCTTTCTATATGGCCCTCGGTCATCTCTAGCTTGCTCTTTATTTCAGCTATGTTAGTATCACTGTTAGTTATCCTAGTATCAATATTCTCTAACTTACTCATAATAGTATCCTGCAACTTCTTCAAATAATCCATTTCACCTTTATCGAAAGGCCCAGGATTGAGCTCAATGTCTCCAGAAAGTAGTAGAAGAAGAGCAACATATAGCACTCGGTTCACAATAAAGCGAAAACGCTTCCCATTAACTCCAGTGCACACTCGCACCGTGGTGCTCGCGACACATGCCTTTGTGGGAGGAGCCGGCAACGCTAAAAGTGCTTTAGGAATTTCAAGCATACGAACAGCACTAACCTGCAAGAGCAGAAGTGTTTTGAGCTTCATGTCGGCAAGCGTGCCGGCTCCAATTCCCACGCAGCCAAGGTGTCGCGCAAATATATACGCCAGTTCTGGGTCACATGATGTTCCACACATGCAGCGACTGTCGCCGTCGTAATCGCTCACGCAAGCGGCCCAACAAGGATCGCAGCACTCCTCGTCCAGCGATGAAGATGCTCGAGCTGATGACGCTTTGCGTGATGTATCCGCAGATGGGATGGCAGAACACACGTGTACCGTATGCCCGCCGAACGGCTGATGCGCAGTTTCCGTCCAAAAGACCGCAAAAACCTGCAAGAGCAGAAGTGTTTTGAGCTTCATGTCGGCAAGCGTGCCGGCTCCAATTCCCACGCAGCCAAGGTGTCGCGCAAATATATACGCCAGTTCTGGGTCACATGATGTTCCACACATGCAGCGACTGTCGCCGTCGTAATCGCTCACGCAAGCGGCCCAACAAGGATCGCAGCACTCCTCGTCCAGCGATGAAGATGCTCGAGCTGATGACGCTTTGCGTGATGTATCCGCAGATGGGATGGCAGAACACACGTGTACCGTATGCCCGCCGAACGGCTGATGCGCAGTTTCCGTTCAAAAGACCGCAAAAACCTGCAAGAGCAGAAGTGTTTTGAGCTTCATGTCGGCAAGCGTGCCGGCTCCAATTCCCGAGATACAGCGTTCTGTACTGCAATAAGTTGGCGAAAAACTGTGAGGTTATGCAAATATCGTAATTGTGAACGAAACAGTGTAATAGAGCGTTTTTCAATACAAGTACGAATGTTAGGTTAGGTTAAGATATGAACCGTCGTAAAACCGCATTAAACAATGTCACTTAGTGAGATGCAGTGTTTTTCACCATTACAAGTCGGGAACTGCGATATCTAATGTGAAAGCGCTTGCAAACGTCGTTAGGTTAGGTTAGGTTAGGTTAGGTTAGGTTACGTTAGGTTAGGTTAGGTTAGGTTAGGTTTGGTTAGGTTAGGTTAGGTTAGGTTAGGGTATGTTAGGTAAGGTTAGGTTAGGTTAGGTTAGGTTAGGTTGGGTAAGGTTAGGTTAGGTTAAGATATGAACCGCGCTAAAACCGCATTAAACAATGTCACTTAGTGAGATGCTGTGTTTTTCACCATTACAAGTCGGGAACTGCGATATCTAATGTGAAAGCGCATAAAACCGTCGTAATCTTGTAGAAAACATTGTAAAGTAGCGAATAAAACGTTTTCTAACGATAGAAGTGCGAATGTTCGGTTAGTTTGAGCTAGGTAGCGTCGTGAAACCACCAAAAACGATGTCATCTAACGAGATAGTGTTGTTTTATTGCGAGTACGAAACTGCGATAGGTGAAATATTGGGAAAGCACACAAAATGGCATGAACTAGCCAGATACTGCGTCTTGTGCCGTTACAAGTGCGAAAGTGCTTTATTGTGATATTCTCGTTAAAGCGCATGCAAGTATCGTGAAACGTTAAAGAACGATGTCATTTAGCGAGATACAGCGTTCTGTACTGTAATAAGTTGGTGAGAAACTGTGAGGTCAAGCAAATATCGTAATTGTGAACGAAACAGTGTAATTGAGCGTATTTAGATACAAGTGCGAATGTTAGGTTAGGTTGAGATATCAACCGTCGTAAAACCGCATTAAACAACGTCACTTAGTGAGAAGTAGTGTTTTTCAACATTACAAGTCGGGAACTACGATATCTAATGTGAAAGCGCATGAAACCGTCGTAATGTTGTAGAAAGCAATGTAAAGTAGCGAGTAAAACGTTTTCTAACGATAGAAGTGCGAAGGTTATGTTAGGTTGAGTTATGTTAGTTTAAGCTACGTAGCGTCGTGAAACCACCAAAAACGACGTCATCTAACGAGATAGTGTTGTTTTATTGCGAGTACGAAACTGCGATAGGTAAAATGTTGTGAAAGCACACAAAACGGCATGAACAAGCCAAATACTGCGTGTTGTACCGTTACATGTGCGAAACTGCTATGTTGTGACATTCTCGGTAAAGCGCATGCAAGTATTGTGAAACCTTAAAGAACGATGTCATTTAGCGAGATACAGCGTTCTGTACTGTAATAAGTTGGTGAGAAACTGTGAGGTCAAGCAAATATCGTAATTGTGAACGAAACAGTGTAATTGAGCGTCTTTAGATACAAGTGCGAATGTTAGGTTAGGTTGATATATCAACCGTCGTAAAACCGCAATAAACAATGTCACTTAGTGAGATGTAGTGTTTTTCAACATTACAAGTCGGGAACTACGATATCTAATGTGAAAGCGCATGAAACCGTCGTAATCTTGTGGAAAACATTGTAAAGTTGCGAGTAAAACGTTTTCTAACGATAGAAGTGCGAAGGTTAGGTTAGGTTAGGTTAGTTTAAGCTGGGTAGCGTCGTGAAACTACCAAAAACGACGTCATCTAACGAGATAGTGTTGTTTTATAGCGAGTATTAAACTGCGATAGGTGAAATGTTGTGAAAGCACACAATACGGCATGAACAAGCCAAATACTGCGTGTTCTACCGTTACAAGTGCGAAACTGCTATATTGTGATATTCTCGTTAAAGCGCATGCAAGCATCGTGAAACCTTAAAGAACAATGTCATTTAGCGAGATACAGCGTTCTGTACTGCAATAAGTTGGTGAAAAACTGTGAGGTTATGCAAATATCGTAATTGTGAACAAAACAGTGTAATAGAGCGTTTTTAGATACAAGTGCGAATGTTAGGTTAGGTTAAGATATGAACCGTCGTAAAACCGCATTAAACAATGTCAATTAGTGAGATGCAGTGTTTTTCACCATTAAGAGTGGGGAACTGCGATATCTAATGTGAAAGCGCTTGCAACCGTCGTTAGGTTAGGTTAGGTTAGGTTAGGTTTGGTTAGGTTAGGTTAGGTTAGGTTAGATTAGGTTAGGTTGGGTTGAGTTGGGTTAGGTTAGGTTATGTTAGGTTAGGTTGGGTTAGGTTAGGTTAGGTTAGGTTAGGTTACGTTAGGTTAGGGAGGTTAGGTTACGTTAGGTTAGGTTAGGTTAGGTAAGGATAATTTGGTTAGGTTAGGTAAGGTTAGGTTAGGTTAGGTTAGGTTGGGTTGGGTGTTGTTGGGTTGGGTTGGGTTGGGTTAGGTTGGGTTAGGTTAGGTTAGGTTACGTTAGGTTAGGTTAGGTTACGTTAGGTTAGGTTAGGTTAGGTTACGTTAGGTTAGGTTAGGTCAGGTAAGGTTAGGTTACGTTAGAATAGGTTAGGTTAGGTTAGGTTACGTTAGGTTAGGTTAAGTTAGGTTAGGTTAGGTTTGGTTAGGTTAGGTTAGGTTAGCTTAGGTTAGGTTAGGTTGGGATGGGTTGGGTTAGGTTGGGTTAGGTTGGGTTAGGTTAGGTTAGGTTAGGTTGGGTTAGGTTAGTTTAGGTTAGGTTAGGTTAGGTTAGGTTGGGTTGGGTTGGGTTAGGTTAGGTTAGGTTAGGTAAGGTTAGGTTAGGTTAGGTTAGGTTACGTTAGGTTAAGGTATGAACCGTCGTAAAACCGCATTAAACAATGTCACTTAGTGAGATGCAGTGTTTTTCACCTTTACAAGTTGGGAACTGTGATATCTAATGTTAAAGCGCTTGAAACCGTCGTAATGTTGTAGAAAGCAATGTAAAGTAGCGAGTAAAACGTTTTCTAACGATAGAAGTGCGAAGGTTATGTTAGGTTGAGTTATGTTAGTTTAAGCTAGGTAGCGTCGTGAAACTACCAAAAACAACGTCGTCTAACGAGATAGTGTTGTTTTATTGCGAGTACGAAACTGCGATAGGTGAAATGTTGTGAAAGCACACAAAACGGCATGAACAAGCCAAATACTGCGTGTTGTACCGTTACAAGTGCGAAACTGCTATCTTGTGATATTCTCGTTAAAGCGCATGCAAGCATCGTGAAACCTTAAAGAACGATGTCATTTAGCGAGATACAGCGTTCTGTACTGCAATAAGTTGGTGAAAAACTGTGAGGTTATGCAAATATCCTAATTGTGAACGAAACAGTGTTATAGAGCGTTTTTTAATACAAGTGCGAATGTTAGGTTAGGTTAAGATATGAACCGTCGTAAAACCGCATTAAACAATGTCACTTAGTGAGATGCAGTGTTTTTCACCATTACAAGTCGGGAACTGCGATATCTAATGTGAAAGCGCTTGCAAACGTCGTTAGGTTAGGTTAGGTTAGGTTAGGTTAGGTTAGGTTAGGTTAGGTTAGGTTACGTTAGGTTAGGTTAGGTTAGGTTAGGTTAGGGTATGTTAGGTAAGGTTAGGTTAGGTTAGGTTAGGTTGGGTTAGGTAAGGTTAGGTTAGGTTAAGATATGAACCGCGCTAAAACCGCATTAAACAATGTCACTTAGTGAGATGCTGTGTTTTTCACCATTACAAGTCGGGAACTGCGATATCTAATGTGAAAGCGCATGAAACCGTCGTAATCTTGTAGAAAACATTGTAAAGTAGCGAATAAAACGTTTTCTAACGATAGAAGTGCGAAGGTTCGGTTAGTTTGAGCTAGGTAGCGTCGTGAAACCACCAAAAACGATGTCATCTAACGAGATAGTGTTGTTTTATTGCGAGTACGAAACTGCGATAGGTGAAATATTGGGAAAGCACACAAAATGGCATGAACTAGCCAGATACTGCGTCTTGTGCCGTTACAAGTGCGAAACTGCTTTATTGTGATATTCTCGTTAAAGCGCATGCAAGTATCGTGAAACCTTAAAGAACGATGTCATTTAGCGAGATACAGCGTTCTGTACTGTAATAAGTTGGTGAGAAACTGTGAGGTCAAGCAAATATCGTAATTGTGAACGAAACAGTGTAATTGAGCGTCTTTAGATACAAGTGCGAATGTTAGGTTAGGATGACATATCAACCGTCGTAAAACCGCATTAAACAATGTCACTTAGTGAGATGTAGTGTTTTTCAACATTACAAGTCGGGAACTACGATATGTAATGTGAAAGCGCATGAAACCGTCGTAATCTTGTAGAAAACATTGTAAAGTTGCGAGTAAAACGTTTTCTAACGATAGAAGTGCGAAGGTTAGGTTAGGTTAGGTTAGTTTAAGCTAGGTAGCGTCGTGAAACTACCAAAAACGACGTCATCTAACGAGATAGTGTTGTTTTATTGCGAGTATTAAACTGCGATAGGTGAAATGTTGTGAAAGCACACAAAACGGCATGAACAAGCCAAATACTGCGTGTTGTACCGTTACAAGTGCGAAACTGCTATGTTGTGACATTCTCGGTAAAGCGCATGCAAGTATCGTGAAACCTTAAAGAACGATGTCATTTAGCGAGATACAGCGTTTTGTACTGTAATAAGTTGGTGAGAAACTGTGAGGTCAAGCAAATATCGTAATTGTGAACGAAACAGTGTAATTGAGCGTCTTTAGATACAAGTGCGAATGTTAGGTTAGGTTTAGATATGAACCGTCGTAAAACCGCATTAAACAATGTCAATTAGTGAGATGCAGTGTTTTTACCATTAAAAGTGGGGAACTGCGATATCTAATGTGAAAGCGCTTGCAACCGTCGTTACGTTAGAATAGGTTAGGTTAGGTTAGGTTACGTTAGGTTAGGTTAAGTTAGGTTAGGTTAGGTTAGGTTAGGTTAGGTTAGCTTAGGTTAGGTTAGGTTGGGTTGGGTTGGGTTAGGTTGGGTTAGGTTAGGTTAGGTTAGGTTGGGTTAGGTTAGATTAGGTTAGGTTAGGTTAGGTTGGGTTGGGTTGGTTAGGTTAGGTTAGGTTAGGTTAGGTTAGGTAAGGTTAGGTTAGGTTAGGTTACGTTAGGTTAAGGTATGAACCGTCGTAAAACCGCATTAAACAATGTCACTTAGTGAGATGCAGTGTTTTTCACTTTTACAAGTTGGGAACTGTGATATCTAATGTGAAAGCGCTTGAAACCGTCGTAATGTTGTAGAAAGCAATGTAAAGTTGCGAGTAAAACGTTTTCTAACGATAGAAGTGCGAAGGTTAGGTTAGGTTAGTTTAAGCTAGGTAGCGTCGTGAAACTATCAAAAACGACGTCATCTAACGAGATAGTGTTGTTTTATAGCGAGTATTAAACTGCGATAGGTGAAATGTTGTGACAGCACACAAAACGGCATGAACAAGCCAAATACTGCGTGTTGTACCGTTACAAGTGCGAAACTGCTATGTTGTGATATTCTCGTTGAAGCGCATGCAAGCATCGTGAAACCTTAAAGAACGATGTCATTTAGCGAGATACAGCGTTCTGTACTGCAATAAGTTGGTGAAAAACTGTGAGGTTATGCAAATATCCTAATTGTGAACGAAACAGTGTAATAGAGCGTTTTTTAATACAAGTGCGAATGTTAGGTTAGGTTAAGATATGAACCGTCGTAAAACCGCATTAAACAATGTCACTTAGTGAGATGCAGTGTTTTTCACCATTACAAGTCGGGAACTGCGATATCTAATGTGAAAGCGCTTGCAAACGTCGTTAGGTTAGGTTAGGTTAGGTTAGGTTAGGTTAGGTTACGTTAGGTTAGGTTAGGTTAGGTTAGGTTAGGTTAGGGTATGTTAGGTAAGGTTTGGTTAGGTTAGGTTAGGTTAGGTTGGGTTACGTTAGGTTAGGTTAGGTTAGGTTGGGTTGCGTGTTGTTGGGTTGGGTTGGGTTGGGTTAGGTTGGGTTAGGTTAGGTTAGGTTACGTTAGGTTAGGTTAGGTTAGGTTACGTTAGGTTATGTTAGGTTAGGTTAGGTTACGTTAGGTTAGGTTAGGTCAGGTAAGGTTAGGTTACGTTAGAATAGGTTAGGTTAGGTTAGGTTACGTTAGGTTAGGTTAAGTTAGGTTAGGTTAGGTTTGGTTAGGTTAGGTTAGGTTAGCTTAGGTTAGGTTAGGTTGGGTTGGGTTGGGTTAGGTTGGGTTAGGTTAGGTTAGGTTAGGTTAGGTTGGGTTAGGTTAGTTTAGGTTAGGTTAGGTTAGGTTGGGTTGGGTTGGGTTAGGTTAGGTTAGGTTAGGTTAGGTAAGGTTAGGTTAGGTTAGGTTAGGTTACGTTAGGTTAAGGTATGAACCGTCGTAAAACCGCATTAAACAATGTCACTTAGCGAGATGCAGTGTTTTTCACCTTTACAAGTTGGGAACTGTGATATCTAATGTGAAAGCGCTTGCAAACGTCGTTAGGTTAGGTTATGTTAGGTTAGGTTACGTTAGGTTAGGTTTGGTTAGGTTAGGTTAGGTTAGGTTATGTTAGGTTAGGTAGGGTTAGGTTAGGTTAGGTTACGTTAGGTTAAGGTATAAACCGTCGTAAAACCGCAATAAACAATGTCACTTAGTGAGATGCAGTGTTTTTCACCTTTACAAGTTGGGAACTGCGATATCTAATGTGAAAGCGCTTGAAACCGTCGTAATGTTGTAGAAAGCAATGTAAAGTAGCGAGTAAAACGTTTTCTAACGATAGAAGTGCGAAAGTTATGTTAGGTTGAGTTATGTTAGTTTAAGCTAGGTAGCGTCGTGAAACCACCAAAAACGACGTCATCTAACGAGATAGTGTTGTTTTATTGCGAGTACGAAACTGCGATAGGTAAAATGTTGTGAAAGCACACAAAACGGCATGAACAAGCCAAATACTGCGTGTTGTACCGTTACAAGTGCGAAACTGCTATGTTGTGACATTCTCGGTAAAGCGCATGCAAGTATCGTGAAACCTTAAAGAACGATGTCCTTTAGCGAGATACAGCGTTCTGTACTGTAATAAGTTGGTGAGAAACTGTGAGGTCAAGCAAATATCGTAATTGTGAACGAAACAGTGTAATTGAGCGTCTTTAGATACAAGTGCGCATGTTAGGTTAGGTTGACATATCAACCGTCGTAAAACCGCATTAAACAATCTCACTTAGTGAGATGTAGTGTTTTTCAACATTACAAGTCGGGAACTACGATATCTAATGTGAAAGCGCATGAAACCGTCGTAATCTTGTAGAAAACATTGTAAAGTTGCGAATAAAACGTTTTCTAACGATATAAGTGCGAAGGTTAGGTTAGGTTAGGTTAGGTTAAGCTAGGTAGCGTCGTGAAACTACCAAAAACGACGTCATCTAACGAGATAGTGTTGTTTTATTGCGAGTACGAAACTGCGATAGGTGAAATGTTGTGAAAGTACACAAAACGGCTTGAACAAGCCAGATACTGCGTGTTGTACCGTTACAAGTGCGAAACTGCTATAATGTGATATTCTTGTTAAAGCGCATGCAAGCATCGTGAAACCTTAAAGAACGATGTCATTTAGCGAGATACAGCGTTCTGTACTGCAATAAGTAGGCGAAAAACTGTGAGGTTATGCAAATATCGTAATTGTGAACGAAACAGTGTAATAGAGCGTTTTTCAATACAAGTACGAATGTTAGGTTAGGTTAAGATATGAACCGTCGTAAAACCGCATTAAACAATGTCACTTAGTGAGATGCAGTGTTTTTCACCATTACAAGTCGGGAACTGCAATATCTAATGTGAAAGCGCTTGCAAACGTCGTTAGGTTAGGTTAGGTTAGGTTAGGTTAGGTTACGTTAGGTTAGGTTAGGTTAGGTTAGGTTTGGTTAGGTTAGGTTAGGGTATGTTAGGTAAGGTTAGGTTAGGTTAGGTTAGGTTGGGTTAGGTAAGGTTAGGTTAGGTTAAGATATGAACCGCGCTAAAACCGCATTAAACAATGTCACTTAGTGAGATGCTGTGTTTTTCACCATTACAAGTCGGGAACTGCGATATCTAATGTGAAAGCGCATAAAACCGTCGTAATCTTGTAGAAAACATTGTAAAGTAGCGAATAAAACGTTTTCTAACGATAGAAGTGCGAATGTTCGGTTAGTTTGAGCTAGGTAGCGTCGTGAAACCACCAAAAACGATGTCATCTAACGAGATAGTGTTGTTTTATTGCGAGTACGAAACTGCGATAGGTGAAATATTGGGAAAGCACACAAAATGGCATGAACTAGCCAGATACTGCGTCTTGTGCCGTTACAAGTGCGAAACTGCTTTATTGTGATATTCTCGTTAAAGCGCATGCAAGTATCGTGAAACCTTAAAGAACGATGTCATTTAGCGAGATACAGCGTTCTGTACTGCAATAAGTTGTGAAAACTGTGAGGTTATGCAAATATCGTAATTGTGAACAAAACAGTGTAATAGAGCGTTTTTAGATACAAGTGCGAATGTTAGGTTAGGTTGAGATATCAACCGTCGTAAAACCGCATTAAACAACGTCACTTAGTGAGAAGTAGTGTTTTTCAACATTACAAGTCGGGAACTACGATATCTAATGTGAAAGCGCATGAAACCGTCGTAATGTTGTAGAATGCAATGTAAAGTAGCGAGTAAAACGTTTTCTAACGATAGAAGTGCGAAGGTTATGTTAGGTTGAGTTATGTTAGTTTAAGCTACGTAGCGTCGTGAAACCACCAAAAACGACGTGATCTAACGAGATAGTGTTGTTTTATTGCGAGTACGAAACTGCGATAGGTGAAATGTTGTGAAAGCACACAAAACGGCATGAACAAGCCAAATACTGCGTGTTCTACCGTTACAAGTGCGAAACTGCTATATTGTGATATTCTCGTTAAAGCGCATGCAAGCATCGTGAAACCTTAAAGAACAATGTCATTTAGCGAGATACAGCGTTCTGTACTGCAATAAGTTGTGAAAACTGTGAGGTTATGCAAATATCGTAATTGTGAACAAAACAGTGTAATAGAGCGTTTTTTAATACAAGTGCGAATGTTAGGTTAGGTTAAGATATGAACCGTCGTAAAACCGCATTAAACAATGTCAATTAGTGAGATGCAGTGTTTTTCACCATTAAGAGTGGGGAACTGCGATATCTAATGTGAAAGCGCTTGCAACCGTCGTTAGGTTAGGTTAGGTTAGGTTAGGTTAGGTTAGGTTGGGTTTGGTTAGGTTAGGTTAGGTTAGGTTAGATTAGGTTAGGTTGGGTTGAGTTGGGTTAGGTTAGGTTAGGTTAGGTTAGGTTGGGTTAGGTTAGGTTAGGTTAGGTTAGGTTACGTTAGGTTAGGTTAGGTTAGGTTACGTTAGGTTAGGTTAGGTTAGGTAAGGATAATTTGGTTAGGTTAGGTAAGGTTAGGTTAGGTTAGGTTAGGTTGGGTTGGGTGTTGTTGGGTTGGGTTGGGTTGGGTTAGGTTGGGTTAGGTTAGGTTAGTTTACGTTAGGTTAGGTTAGGTTACGTTACGTTAGGTTAGGTTAGGTTACGTTAGGTTAGGTTAGGTCAGGTAAGGTTAGGTTACGTTAGAATAGGTTAGGTTAGGTTAGGTTACGTTAGGTTAGGTTAAGTTAGGTTAGGTTAGGTTTGGTTAGGTTAGGTTAGGTTAGCTTAGGTTAGGTTAGGTTGGGATGGGTTGGGTTAGGTTGGGTTAGGTTGGGTTAGGTTAGGTTAGGTTGGGTTGGGTTGGGTTAGGTTAGGTTAGGTTAGGTAAGGTTAGGTTAGGTTAGGTTAGGTTACGTTAGGTTAAGGTATGAACCGTCGTAAAACCGCATTAAACAATGTCACTTAGTGAGATGCAGTGTTTTTCACCTTTACAAGTTGGGAACTGTGATATCTAATGTTAAAGCGCTTGAAACCGTCGTAATGTTGTAGAAAGCAATGTAAAGTAGCGAGTAAAACGTTTTCTAACGATAGAAGTGCGAAGGTTATGTTAGGTTGAGTTATGTTAGTTTAAGCTAGGTAGCGTCGTGAAACTACCAAAAACAACGTCGTCTAACGAGATAGTGTTGTTTTATTGCGAGTACGAAACTGCGATAGGTGAAATGTTGTGAAAGCACACAAAACGGCATGAACAAGCCAAATACTGCGTGTTGTACCGTTACAAGTGCGAAACTGCTATGTTGTGATATTCTCGTTAAAGCGCATGCAAGCATCATGAAACCTTAAAGAACGATGTCATTTAGCGAGATACAGCGTTCTGTACTGCAATAAGTTGGTGAAAAACTGTGAGGTTTCAAATATCCTAATTGTGAACGAAACAGTGTTATAGAGCGTTTTTTAATACAAGTGCGAATGTTAGGTTAGGTTAAGATATGAACCGTCGTAAAACCGCATTAAACAATGTCACTTAGTGAGATGCAGTGTTTTTCACCATTACAAGTCGGGAACTGCGATATCTAATGTGAAAGCGCTTGCAAACGTCGTTAGGTTAGGTTAGGTTAGGTTAGGTTAGGTTAGGTTAGGTTACGTTAGGTTAGGTTAGGTTAGGTTAGGTTAGGTTAGGGTATGTTAGGTAAGGTTAGGTTAGGTTAGGTTAGGTTAGGTTGGGTTAGGTAAGGTTAGGTTAGGTTAAGATATGAACCGCGCTAAAACCGCATTAAACAATGTCACTTAGTGAGATGCTGTGTTTTTCACCATTACAAGTCGGGAACTGCGATATCTAATGTGAAAGCGCATGAAACCGTCGTAATCTTGTAGAAAACATTGTAAAGTAGCGAATAAAACGTTTTCTAACGATAGAAGTGCGAAGGTGTGCCTGTTTGTTGTGCGTAAATAGTCTCTTATTATTTCTTTATGTGCTAATTCATAATTGCTGTTCATTTCTTTGTTAATACTGGCTTGATGTAAAAAAAAAAAAAAAATTGTAAATGTTTTTTGATATTGTATGTATCTCAATTTCTCAATTTTTGTACTGCTATATATAACCTGTTTATGTATGTGTGTACATAGGGGGTTGGCGCTTTGTCAGGCTTTCTTTGCCTTTACGCCGATCCCCTAGGCAAACTGTGTACACGGGTTGTCTGAAATTAAATCAATAAAAAAAAAAAAAAGGTTCGGTTAGTTTGAGCTAGGTAGCGTCGTGAAACCACCAAAAACGATGTCATCTAACGAGATAGTGTTGTTTTATTGCGAGTACGAAACTGCGATAGGTGAAATATTGGGAAAGCACACAAAATGGCATGAACTAGCCAGATACTGCGTCTTGTGCCGTTACAAGTGCGAAACTGCTTTATTGTGATATTCTCGTTAAAGCGCATGCAAGTATCGTGAAACCTTAAAGAACGATGTCATTTAGCGAGATACAGCGTTCTGTACTGTAATAAGTTGGTGAGAAACTGTGAGGTCAAGCAAATATCGTAATTGTGAACGAAACAGTGTAATTGAGCGTCTTTAGATACAAGTGCGAATGTTAGGTTAGGATGACATATCAACCGTCGTAAAACCGCATTAAACAATGTCACTTAGTGAGATGTAGTGTTTTTCAACATTACAAGTCGGGAACTACGATATCTAATGTGAAAGCGCATGAAACCGTCGTAATCTTGTAGAAAACATTGTAAAGTTGCGAGTAAAACGTTTTCTAACGATAGAAGTGCGAAGGTTAGGTTAGGTTAGGTTAGTTTAAGCTAGGTAGCGTCGTGAAACTACCAAAAACGACGTCATCTAACGAGATAGTGTTGTTTTATTGCGAGTATTAAACTGCGATAGGTGAAATGTTGTGAAAGCACACAAAACGGCATGAACAAGCCAAATACTGCGTGTTGTACCGTTACAAGTGCGAAACTGCTATGTTGTGACATTCTCGGTAAAGCGCATGCAAGTATCGTGAAACCTTAAAGAACGATGTCATTTAGCGAGATACAGCGTTTTGTACTGTAATAAGTTGGTGAGAAACTGTGAGGTCAAGCAAATATCGTAATTGTGAACGAAACAGTGTAATTGAGCGTCTTTAGATACAAGTGCGAATGTTAGGTTAGGTTTAGATATGAACCGTCGTAAAACCGCATTAAACAATGTCAATTAGTGAGATGCAGTGTTTTTACCATTAAAAGTGGGGAACTGCGATATCTAATGTGAAAGCGCTTGCAACCGTCGTTAGGTTAGGTTAGGTTAGGTTAGGTTAGGTTAGGTTTGGTTAGGTTAGGTTAGGTTAGGTTAGGTTAGATTAGGTTAGGTTGGGTTGAGTTGGGTTAGGTTAGGTTAGGTTAGGTTGGGTTAGGTTAGGTTAGGTTAGGTTACGTTAGGTTAGGTTAGGTTACGTTAGGTTAGGTTAGGTTAGGTTACGTTAGGTGAGGTTAGGTTAGGTAAGAATAATTTGGTTAGGTTAGGTAAGGTTAGGTTAGGTTAGGTTAGGTTGGGTTGGGTGTTGTTGGGTTGGGTTGGGTTGGGTTAGGTTAGGTTAGGTTACGTTAGGTTAGGTTAGGTTAGGTTACGTTAGGTTATGTTAGGTTAGGTTAGGTTAGGTTACGTTAGGTTAGGTTAGGTCCGGTAAGGTTAGGTTACGTTAGAATAGGTTAGGTTAGGTTAGGTTACGTTAGGTTAGGTTAGGTTAAGTTAGGTTAGGTTAGGTTAGGTTAGGTTAGCTTAGGTTAGGTTAGGTTGGGTTGGGTTGGGTTGGGTTAGGTTGGGTTAGGTTAGGTTAGGTTAGGTTAGGTTGGGTTAGGTTAGATTAGGTTAGGTTAGGTTAGGTTAGGTTAGGTTGGGTTGGGTTGGTTAGGTTAGGTTAGGTTAGGTTAGGTAAGGTTAGGTTAGGTTAGGTTAGGTTACGTTAGGTTAAGGTATGAACCGTCGTAAAACCGCATTAAACAATGTCACTTAGCGACATGCAGTGTTTTTCACCTTTACAAGTTGGGAACTGTGATATCTAATGTGAAAGCGCTTGAAACGGTCGTAATGTTGTAGAAAGCAATGTAAAGTAGCAAGTAAAACGTTTTCTAACGATAGAAGTGCGAAGGTCATGTTAGGTTATGTTAGTTTAAGCTAGGTAGCGTCGTGAAACTACCAAAAACAACGTCACCTAACGAGATAGTGTTGTTTTATTGGTAGTACGAAACTGCGATAGGTGAAATATTGGGAAAGCACACAAAATGGCATGAACTAGCCAGATACTGCGTCTTGTGCCGTTACAAGTGCGAAACTGCTTTATTGTGATATTCTCGTTAAAGCGCATGCAAGTATCGTGAAACCTTAAAGAACGATGTCATTTAGCGAGATACAGCGTTCTGTACTGTAATAAGTTGGTGAGAAACTGTGAGGTCAAGCAAATATCGTAATTTTGAACGAAACAGTGTAATTGAGCGTCTTTAGATACAAGTGCGAATGTTAGGTTAGGATGACATATCAACCGTCGTAAAACCGCATTAAACAATGTCACTTAGTGAGATGTAGTGTTTTTCAACATTACACATCGGGAACTACGATATCTAATGTGAAAGCGCATGAAACCGTCGTAATCTTGTAGAAAACATTGTAAAGTTGCGAGTAAAACGTTTTCTAACGATAGAAGTGCGAAGGTTAGGTTAGGTTAGTTTAAGCTAGGTAGCGTCGTGAAACTACCAAAAACGACGTCATCTAAGGAGATAGTGTTGTTTTATAGCGAGTAATAAACTGCGATAGGTGAAATGTTGTGAAAGCACACAAAACGGCATGAACAAGCCAAATACTGCGTGTTCTACCGTTACAAGTGCGAAACTGCTATATTGTGATATTCTCGTTAAAGCGCATGCAAGCATCGTGAAACCTTAAAGAACAATGTCATTTAGCGAGATACAGCGTTCTGTACTGCAATAAGTTGGTGAAAAACTGTGAGGTTATGCAAATATCGTAATTGTGAACAAAACAGTGTAATGGAGCGTTTTTAGATACAAGTGCGAATGTTAGGTTAGGTTTAGATATGAACCGTCGTAAAACCGCATTAAACAATGTCAATTAGTGAGATGCAGTGTTTTTACCATTAAAAGTGGGGAACTGCGATATCTAATGTGAAAGCGCTTGCAACCGTCGTTAGGTTAGGTTAGGTTAGGTTAGGTTAGGTTAGGTTAGGTTAGGTTAGGTTAGGTTTGGTTAGGTTAGGTTAGGTTAGGTTAGGTTAGATTAGGTTAGGTTGGGTTGAGTTGGGTTAGGTTAGGTTAGGTTAGGTTATGTTAGGTTAGGTTAGGTTACGTTAGGTTAGGTTAGGTTAGGTTACGTTAGGTGAGGTTAGGTTAGGTAAGGATAACTTGGTTAGGTTAGGTAAGGTTAGGTTAGGTTAGGTTAGGTTGGGTTGGGTGTTGTTGGGTTGGGTTGGGTTGGGTTAGGTTGGGTTAGGTTAGGTTAGGTTACGTTAGGTTAGGTTAGGTTAGGTTAGGTTACGTTAGGTTATGTTAGGTTAGGTTAGGTTAGGTTAGGTTACGTTAGGTTAGGTTAGGTCAGGTAAGGTTAGGTTACGTTAGAATAGGTTAAGTTAGGTTGGGTTACGTTAGGTTAGGTTAAGTTAGGTTAGGTTAGGTTAGGTTAGGTTAGCTTAGGTTAGGTTAGGTTGGGTTGGGTTGGGTTGGGTTAGGTTGGGTTAGGTTAGGTTAGGTTAGGTTGTGTTAGGTTAGATTAGGTTAGGTTAGGTTAGATTAGGTTGGGTTGGGTTGGTTAGGTTAGGTTAGGTTAGGTTAGGTAAGGTTAGGTTAGGTTAGGTTAGGTTACGTTAGGTTAAGGTATTAACCGTCGTAAAACCGCATTAAACAATGTCACTTAGTGAGATGCAGTGTTTTTCACTTTTACAAGTTGGGAACTGTGATATCTAATGTGAAAGCGCTTGAAACCGTCGTAATGTTGTAGAAAGCGATGTAAAGTAGCGAGTAAAACGTTTTCTAACGATAGAAGTGCGAAGGTTATGTTAGGTTATGTTAGTTTAAGCTAGGTAGCGTCGTGAAACTACCAAAAACAACGTCATCTAACGAGATAGTGTTGTTTTATTGCGAGTACGAAACTGCGATAGGTGAAATGTTGTGAAAGCACACAAAACGGCATGAACAAGCCAAATACTGCGTGTTGTACCGTTACAAGTGCGAAACTGCTATGTTGTGATATTCTCGTTGAAGCGCATGCAAGCATCGTGAAACCTTAAAGAACGATGTCATTTAGCGAGATACAGCGTTCTGTACTGCAATAAGTTGGTGAAAAACTGTGAGGTTATGCAAATATCCTAATTGTGAACGAAACAGTGTAATAGAGCGTTTTTTAATACAAGTGCGAATGTTAGGTTAGGTTAAGATATGAACCGTCGTAAAACCGCATTAAACAATGTCACTTAGTGAGATGCAGTGTTTTTCACCATTACAAGTCGGGAACTGCGATATCTAATGTGAAAGCGCTTGCAAACGTCGTTAGGTTAGGTTAGGTTAGGTTAGGTTAGGTTACGTTAGGTTAGGTTAGGTTAGGTTAGGGTATGTTAGGTAAGGTTTGGTTAGGTTAGGTTAGGTTAGGTTGGGTTACGTTAGGTTAGGTTAGGTTAGGTAAGGATAATTTGGTTAGGTTAGGTTAGGTTGGGTTGGTAAGGTTAGGTTAGGTTGGTAAGGTTAGGTTAGGTTAGGTTAGGTTGGGTTGGGTGTTGTTGGGTTGGGTTCGGTTGGGTTAGGTTGTGTTAGGTTAGGTTAGGTTACGTTAGGTTAGGTTAGGTTAGGTTACGTTAGGTTATGTTAGGTTAGGTTAGGTTACGTTAGGTTAGGTTAGGTCAGGTAAGGTTAGGTTACGTTAGAATAGGTTAGGTTAGGTTAGGTTACGTTAGGTTAGGTTAAGTTAGGTTAGGTTAGGTTTGGTTAGGTTAGGTTAGGTTAGGTTAGCTTAGGTTAGGTTAGGTTGGGTTGGGTTGGCTTAGGTTGGGTTAGGTTAGGTTAGGTTAGGTTAGGTTGGGTTAGGTTAGTTTAGGTTAGGTTAGGTTAGGTTAGGTTGGGTTGGGTTGGGTTAGGTTAGGTTAGGTTAGGTAAGGTTAGGTTAGGTTAGGTTAGGTTACGTTAGGTTAAGGTATGAACCGTCGTAAAACCGCATTAAACAATGTCACTTAGCGAGATGCAGTGTTTTTCACCTTTACAAGTTGGGAACTGTGATATCTAATGTGAAAGCGCTTGAAACGGTCGTAATGTTGTAGAAAGCAATGTAAAGTAGCGAGTAAAACGTTTTCTAACGATAGAAGTGCGAAGGTCATGTTAGGTTATGTTAGTTTAAGCTAGGTAGCGTCGTGAAACTACCAAAAACAACGTCATCTAACGAGATAGTGTTGTTTTATTGCGAGTACGAAACTGCGATAGGTGAAATGTTGTGAAAGCACACAAAACGGCATGAACAAGCCAAATACTGCGTGTTGTACCGTTAGAAGTGCGAATTTGCTATGTTGTGATATTCTCGTTAAAGCGCATGCAAGCATCGTGAAACCTTAAAGAACGATGTCATTTAGCGAGATACAGCATTATGTACTGCAATAAGTTGGTGAAAAACTGTAAGGTTATGCAAATATCCTAATTTTGAACGAAACAGTGTAATAGAGCGTTTTTTAATAAAAGTGCGAATGTTAGGTTAGGTTAAGATAAGAACCGTCGTAAAACCGCATTAAACAATGTCACTTAGTGAGATGCAGTGTTTTTCACCATTACAAGTCGGGAACTGCGATATCTAATGTGAAAGCGCTTGCAAACGTCGTTAGGTTAGGTTAGGTTAGGTTAGGTTAGGTTAGGTTAGGTTAGGTTAGGTTAGGTTAGGTTTGGTTAGGTTAGGTTAGGTTAGGTTAGGTTAGGTTAGAGTATGTTAGGTAAGGTTTGGTTAGGTTAGATTAGGTTAGGTTGGGTTAGGTAAGGTTAGGTTAGTTTAAGATATGAACCGCGCTAAAACCGCATTAAACAATGTCACTTAGTGAGATGCTGTGTTTTTCACCATTACAAGTCGGGAACTGCGATATCTAATGTGAAAGCGCATGAAACCGTCGTAATCTTGTAGAAAACATTGTAAAGTAGCGAATAAAACGTTTTCTAACGATAGAAGTGCGAAGGTTCGGTTAGTTTGAGCTAGGTAGCGTCGTGAAACCACCAAAAACGATGTCATCTAACGAGATAGTGTTGTTTTATTGCGAGTACGAAACTGCGATAGGTGAAATATTGGGAAAGCACACAAAATGGCATGAACTAGCCAGATACTGCGTCTTGTGCCGTTACAAGTGCGAAACTGCTTTATTGTGATATTCTCGTTAAAGCGCATGCAAGTATCGTGAAACCTTAAAGAACGATGTCATTTAGCGAGATACAGCGTTCTGTACTGTAATAAGTTGGTGAGAAACTGTGAGGTCAAGCAAATATCGTAATTGTGAACGAAACAGTGTAATTGAGCGTCTTTAGATACAAGTGCGAATGTTAGGTTAGGATGACATATCAACCGTCGTAAAACCGCATTAAACAATGTCACTTAGTGAGATGTAGTGTTTTTCAACATTACAAGTCGGGAACTACGATATCTAATGTGAAAGCGCATGAAACCGTCGTAATCTTGTAGAAAACATTGTAAAGTTGCGAGTAAAACGTTTTCTAACGATAGAAGTGCGAAGGTTAGGTTAGGTTAGGTTAGTTTAAGCTAGGTAGCGTCGTGAAACTACCAAAAACGACGTCATCTAACGAGATAGTGTTGTTTTATTGCGAGTATTAAACTGCGATAGGTGAAATGTTGTGAAAGCACACAAAACGGCATGAACAAGCCAAATACTGCGTGTTGTACCGTTACAAGTGCGAAACTGCTATGTTGTGACATTCTCGGTAAAGCGCATGCAAGTATCGTGAAACCTTAAAGAACGATGTCATTTAGCGAGATACAGCGTTTTGTACTGTAATAAGTTGGTGAGAAACTGTGAGGTCAAGCAAATATCGTAATTGTGAACGAAACAGTGTAATTGAGCGTCTTTAGATACAAGTGCGAATGTTAGGTTAGGTTTAGATATGAACCGTCGTAAAACCGCATTAAACAATGTCAATTAGTGAGATGCAGTGTTTTTACCATTAAAAGTGGGGAACTGCGATATCTAATGTGAAAGCGCTTGCAACCGTCGTTAGGTTAGGTTAGGTTAGGTTAGGTTAGGTTTGGTTAGGTTAGGTTAGGTTAGGTTAGGTTAGATTAGGTTAGGTTGGGTTGAGTTGGGTTAGGTTAGGTTAGGTTAGGTTGGGTTAGGTTAGGTTAGGTTAGGTTACGTTAGGTTAGGTTAGGTTACGTTAGGTTAGGTTAGGTTAGGTTACGTTAGGTGAGGTTAGGTTAGGTAAGGATAATTTGGTTAGGTTAGGTAAGGTTAGGTTAGGTTAGGTTAGGTTGGGTTGGGTGTTGTTGGGTTGGGTTGGGTTGGGTTAGGTTAGGTTAGGTTACGTTAGGTTAGGTTAGGTTAGGTTACGTTAGGTTATGTTAGGTTAGGTTAGGTTAGGTTACGTTAGGTTAGGTTAGGTCCGGTAAGGTTAGGTTACGTTAGAATAGGTTAGGTTAGGTTAGGTTACGTTAGGTTAGGTTAGGTTAAGTTAGGTTAGGTTAGGTTAGGTTAGGTTAGGTTAGCTTAGGTTAGGTTAGGTTGGGTTGGGTTGGGTTGGGTTAGGTTGGGTTAGGTTAGGTTAGGTTAGGTTAGGTTGGGTTAGGTTAGATTAGGTTAGGTTAGGTTAGGTTAGGTTGGGTTGGGTTGGTTAGGTTAGGTTAGGTTAGGTTAGGTAAGGTTAGGTTAGGTTAGGTTAGGTTAAGGTATGAACCGTCGTAAAACCGCATTAAACAATGTCACTTAGCGAGATGCAGTGTTTTTCACCTTTACAAGTTGGGAACTGTGATTTCTAATGTGAAAGCGCTTGAAACGGTCGTAATGTTGTAGAAAGCAATGTAAAGTAGCAAGTAAAACGTTTTCTAACGATAGAAGTGCGAAGGTCATGTTAGGTTATGTTAGTTTAAGCTAGGTAGCGTCGTGAAACTACCAAAAACAACGTCACCTAACGAGATAGTGTTGTTTTATTGGTAGTACGAAACTGCGATAGGTGAAATATTGGGAAAGCACACAAAATGGCATGAACTAGCCAGATACTGCGTCTTGTGCCGTTACAAGTGCGAAACTGCTTTATTGTGATATTCTCGTTAAAGCGCATGCAAGTATCGTGAAACCTTAAAGAACGATGTCATTTAGCGAGATACAGCGTTCTGTACTGTAATAAGTTGGTGAGAAACTGTGAGGTCAAGCAAATATCGTAATTTTGAACGAAACAGTGTAATTGAGCGTCTTTAGATACAAGTGCGAATGTTAGGTTAGGATGACATATCAACCGTCGTAAAACCGCATTAAACAATGTCACTTAGTGAGATGTAGTGTTTTTCAACATTACACATCGGGAACTACGATATCTAATGTGAAAGCGCATGAAACCGTCGTAATCTTGTAGAAAACATTGTAAAGTTGCGAGTAAAACGTTTTCTAACGATAGAAGTGCGAAGGTTAGGTTAGGTTAGTTTAAGCTAGGTAGCGTCGTGAAACTACCAAAAACGACGTCATCTAAGGAGATAGTGTTGTTTTATAGCGAGTAATAAACTGCGATAGGTGAAATGTTGTGAAAGCACACAAAACGGCATGAACAAGCCAAATACTGCGTGTTCTACCGTTACAAGTGCGAAACTGCTATATTGTGATATTCTCGTTAAAGCGCATGCAAGCATCGTGAAACCTTAAAGAACAATGTCATTTAGCGAGATACAGCGTTCTGTACTGCAATAAGTTGGTGAAAAACTGTGAGGTTATGCAAATATCGTAATTGTGAACAAAACAGTGTAATGGAGCGTTTTTAGATACAAGTGCGAATGTTAGGTTAGGTTTAGATATGAACCGTCGTAAAACCGCATTAAACAATGTCAATTAGTGAGATGCAGTGTTTTTACCATTAAAAGTGGGGAACTGCGATATCTAATGTGAAAGCGCTTGCAACCGTCGTTAGGTTAGGTTAGGTTAGGTTAGGTTAGGTTAGGTTAGGTTAGGTTAGGTTAGGTTTGGTTAGGTTAGGTTAGGTTAGGTTAGGTTAGATTAGGTTAGGTTGGGTTGAGTTGGGTTAGGTTAGGTTAGGTTAGGTTATGTTAGGTTAGGTTAGGTTACGTTAGGTTAGGTTAGGTTACGTTAGGTGAGGTTAGGTTAGGTAAGGATAACTTGGTTAGGTTAGGTAAGGTTAGGTTAGGTTAGGTTAGGTTGGGTTGGGTGTTGTTGGGTTGGGTTGGGTTGGGTTAGGTTGGGTTAGGTTAGGTTAGGTTACGTTAGGTTAGGTTAGGTTAGGTTAGGTTACGTTAGGTTATGTTAGGTTAGGTTAGGTTAGGTTAGGTTACGTTAGGTTAGGTTAGGTCAGGTAAGGTTAGGTTACGTTAGAATAGGTTAAGTTAGGTTGGGTTACGTTAGGTTAGGTTAAGTTAGGTTAGGTTAGGTTAGGTTAGGTTAGCTTAGGTTAGGTTAGGTTGGGTTGGGTTGGGTTGGGTTAGGTTGGGTTAGGTTAGGTTAGGTTAGGTTGTGTTAGGTTAGATTAGGTTAGGTTAGGTTAGATTAGGTTGGGTTGGGTTGGTTAGGTTAGGTTAGGTTAGGTTAGGTAAGGTTAGGTTAGGTTAGGTTAGGTTACGTTAGGTTAAGGTATTAACCGTCGTAAAACCGCATTAAACAATGTCACTTAGTGAGATGCAGTGTTTTTCACTTTTACAAGTTGGGAACTGTGATATCTAATGTGAAAGCGCTTGAAACCGTCGTAATGTTGTAGAAAGCGATGTAAAGTAGCGAGTAAAACGTTTTCTAACGATAGAAGTGCGAAGGTTATGTTAGGTTATGTTAGTTTAAGCTAGGTAGCGTCGTGAAACTACCAAAAACAACGTCATCTAACGAGATAGTGTTGTTTTATTGCGAGTACGAAACTGCGATAGGTGAAATGTTGTGAAAGCACACAAAACGGCATGAACAAGCCAAATACTGCGTGTTGTACCGTTACAAGTGCGAAACTGCTATGTTGTGATATTCTCGTTGAAGCGCATGCAAGCATCGTGAAACCTTAAAGAACGATGTCATTTAGCGAGATACAGCGTTCTGTACTGCAATAAGTTGGTGAAAAACTGTGAGGTTATTCAAATATCCTAATTGTGAACGAAACAGTGTAATAGAGCGTTTTTTAATACAAGTGCGAATGTTAGGTTAGGTTAAGATATGAACCGTCGTAAAACCGCATTAAACAATGTCACTTAGTGAGATGCAGTGTTTTTCACCATTACAAGTCGGGAACTGCGATATCTAATGTGAAAGCGCTTGCAAACGTCGTTAGGTTAGGTTAGGTTAGGTTAGGTTAGGTTACGTTAGGTTAGGTTAGGTTAGGTTAGGGTATGTTAGGTAAGGTTTGGTTAGGTTAGGTTAGGTTAGGTTGGGTTACGTTAGGTTAGGTTAGGTTAGGTAAGGATAATTTGGTTAGGTTAGGTTAGGTTGGGTTGGTAAGGTTAGGTTAGGTTGGTAAGGTTAGGTTAGGTTAGGTTAGGTTGGGTTGGGTGTTGTTGGGTTGGGTTGGGTTGGGTTAGGTTGTGTTAGGTTAGGTTAGGTTACGTTAGGTTAGGTTAGGTTAGGTTACGTTAGGTTATGTTAGGTTAGGTTAGGTTACGTTAGGTTAGGTTAGGTCAGGTAAGGTTAGGTTACGTTAGAATAGGTTAGGTTAGGTTAGGTTACGTTAGGTTAGGTTAAGTTAGGTTAGGTTAGGTTTGGTTAGGTTAGGTTAGGTTAGGTTAGCTTAGGTTAGGTTAGGTTGGGTTGGGTTGGCTTAGGTTGGGTTAGGTTAGGTTAGGTTAGGTTAGGTTGGGTTAGGTTAGTTTAGGTTAGGTTAGGTTAGGTTAGGTTGGGTTGGGTTGGGTTAGGTTAGGTTAGGTTAGGTAAGGTTAGGTTAGGTTAGGTTAGGTTACGTTAGGTTAAGGTATGAACCGTCGTAAAACCGCATTAAACAATGTCACTTAGCGAGATGCAGTGTTTTTCACCTTTACAAGTTGGGAACTGTGATATCTAATGTGAAAGCGCTTGAAACGGTCGTAATGTTGTAGAAAGCAATGTAAAGTAGCGAATAAAACGTTTTCTAACGATAGAAGTGCGAAGGTTCGGTTAGTTTAAGCTAGGTAGCGTCGTGAAACTACCAAAAACAACGTCATCTAACGAGATAGTGTTGTTTTATTGCGAGTACGAAACTGCGATAGGTGAAATGTTGTGAAAGCACACAAAACGGCATGAACAAGCCAAATACTGCGTGTTGTACCGTTAGAAGTGCGAATTTGCTATGTTGTGATATTCTCGTTAAAGCGCATGCAAGCATCGTGAAACCTTAAAGAACGATGTCATTTAGCGAGATACAGCATTATGTACTGCAATAAGTTGGTGAAAAACTGTAAGGTTATGCAAATATCCTAATTTTGAACGAAACAGTGTAATAGAGCGTTTTTTAATAAAAGTGCGAATGTTAGGTTAGGTTAAGATAAGAACCGTCGTAAAACCGCATTAAACAATGTCACTTAGTGAGATGCAGTGTTTTTCACCATTACAAGTCGGGAACTGCGATATCTAATGTGAAAGCGCTTGCAAACGTCGTTAGGTTAGGTTAGGTTAGGTTAGGTTAGGTTAGGTTAGGTTACGTTAGGTTAGGTTAGGTTAGGTTTGGTTAGGTTAGGTTAGGTTAGGTTAGGTTAGAGTATGTTAGGTAAGGTTTGGTTAGGTTAGATTAGGTTAGGTTGGGTTAGGTAAGGTTAGGTTAGTTTAAGATATGAACCGCGCTAAAACCGCATTAAACAATGTCACTTAGTGAGATGCTGTGTTTTTCACCATTACAAGTCGGGAACTGCGATATCTAATGTGAAAGCGCATGAAACCGTCGTAATCTTGTAGAAAACATTGTAAAGTAGCGAATAAAACGTTTTCTAACGATAGAAGTGCGAAGGTTCGGTTAGTTTGAGCTAGGTAGCGTCGTGAAACAACCAAAAACGATGTCATCGAACGAGATAGTGTTGTTTTATTGCGAGTACGAAACTGCGATAGGTAAAATGTTGTGAAAGTACACAAAACGGCTTGAACAAGCCAGATACTGCGTGTTGTACCGTTACAAGTGCGAAACTGCTATAATGTGATATTCTTGTTAAAGCGCATGCAAGCATCGTGAAACCTTAAAGAACGATGTCATTTAGCGAGATACAGCGTTCTGTACTGCAATAAGTTGGTGAAAAACTGTGAGGTTATGCAAATATCGTAATTGTGAACGAAACAGTGTAATAGAGCGTTTTTCAATACAAGTACGAATGTTAGGTTATGTTAAGATATGAACCGTCGTAAAACCGCATTAAACAATGTCACTTAGTGAGATGCAGTGTTTTTCACCATTACAAGTCGGGAACTGCGATATCTAATGTGAAAGCGCTTGCAAACGTCGTTAGGTTAGGTTAGGTTAGGTTAGGTTAGGTTACGTTAGGTTAGGTTTGGTTAGGTTAGGTTAGGTTATGTTAGGTTAGGTTGGGTTAGGTTAGGTTAGGTTAGGTTAAGATATGAACCGCGCTAAAACTGCATTAAACAATGTCACTTAGTGAGATGCAGTGTTTTTCACCTTTACAAGTTGGGAACTGCGATATCTAATGTGAAAGCGCTTGAAACCGTCGTAATGTTGTAGAAAGCAATGTAAAGTAGCGAGTAAAACGTTTTCTAACGATAGAAGTGCGAAGGTTATGTTAGGTTAGGTTAGTTTAAGCTAGGTAGCGTCGTGAAACTACCAAAAACGACGTCATCTAACGAGATAGTGTTGTTTTATTGCGAGTATTAAACTGCGATAGGTGAAATGTTGTGAAAGCACACAAAACGGCATGAACAAGCCAAATACTGCGTGTTGTACCGTTACAAGTGCGAAACTGCTATGTTGTGACATTCTCGGTAAAGCGCATGCAAGTATCGTGAAACCTTAAAGAACGATGTCATTTAGCGAGATACAGCGTTTTGTACTGTAATAAGTTGGTGAGAAACTGTGAGGTCAAGCAAATATCGTAATTGTGAACGAAACAGTGTAATTGAGCGTCTTTAGATACAAGTGCGAATGTTAGGTTAGGTTTAGATATGAACCGTCGTAAAACCGCATTAAACAATGTCAATTAGTGAGATGCAGTGTTTTTACCATTAAAAGTGGGGAACTGCGATATCTAATGTGAAAGCGCTTGCAACGGTCGTTAGGTTAGGTTAGGTTAGGTTAGGTTAGGTTAGGTTTGGTTAGGTTAGGTTAGGTTAGGTTAGGTTAGATTAGGTTAGGTTGGGTTGAGTTGGGTTAGGTTAGGTTAGGTTAGGTTGGGTTAGGTTAGGTTAGGTTAGGTTACGTTAGGTTAGGTTAGGTTACGTTAGGTTAGGTTAGGTTAGGTTACGTTAGGTGAGGTTAGGTTAGGTAAGGATAATTTGGTTAGGTTAGGTAAGGTTAGGTTAGGTTAGGTTAGGTTGGGTTGGGTGTTGTTGGGTTGGGTTGGGTTGGGTTAGGTTAGGTTAGGTTACGTTAGGTTAGGTTAGGTTAGGTTACGTTAGGTTATGTTAGGTTAGGTTAGGTTAGGTTACGTTAGGTTAGGTTAGGTCCGGTAAGGTTAGGTTACGTTAGAATAGGTTAGGTTAGGTTAGGTTACGTTAGGTTAGGTTAGGTTAAGTTAGGTTAGGTTAGGTTAGGTTAGGTTAGGTTAGCTTAGGTTAGGTTAGGTTGGGTTGGGTTGGGTTGGGTTAGGTTGGGTTAGGTTAGGTTAGGTTAGGTTGGGTTGGGTTGGGTTAGGTTAGGTTACGTTAGGTTAAGGTATGAACCGTCGTAAAACCGCATTAAACAATGTCACTTAGCGAGATGCAGTGTTTTTCACCTTTACAAGTTGGGAACTGTGATATCTAATGTGAAAGCGCTTGAAACGGTCGTAATGTTGTAGAAAGCAATGTAAAGTAGCAAGTAAAACGTTTTCTAACGATAGAAGTGCGAAGGTCATGTTAGGTTATGTTAGTTTAAGCTAGGTAGCGTCGTGAAACTACCAAAAACAACGTCACCTAACGAGATAGTGTTGTTTTATTGGTAGTACGAAACTGCGATAGGTGAAATATTGGGAAAGCACACAAAATGGCATGAACTAGCCAGATACTGCGTCTTGTGCCGTTACAAGTGCGAAACTGCTTTATTGTGATATTCTCGTTAAAGCGCATGCAAGTATCGTGAAACCTTAAAGAACGATGTCATTTAGCGAGATACAGCGTTCTGTACTGTAATAAGTTGGTGAGAAACTGTGAGGTCAAGCAAATATCGTAATTTTGAACGAAACAGTGTAATTGAGCGTCTTTAGATACAAGTGCGAATGTTAGGTTAGGATGACATATCAACCGTCGTAAAACCGCATTAAACAATGTCACTTAGTGAGATGTAGTGTTTTTCAACATTACAAGTCGGGAACTACGATATCTAATGTGAAAGCGCATGAAACCGTCGTAATCTTGTAGAAAACATTGTAAAGTTGCGAGTAAAACGTTTTCTAACGATAGAAGTGCGAAGGTTAGGTTAGGTTAGGTTAGTTTAAGCTAGGTAGCGTCGTGAAACTACCAAAAACGACGTCATCTAACGAGATAGTGTTGTTTTATTGCGAGTATTAAACTGCGATAGGTGAAATGTTGTGAAAGCACAAAAACGGCATGAACAAGCCAAATACTGCGTGTTGTACCGTTACAAGTGTGAAACTGCTATGTTGTGACATTCTCGGTAAAGCGCATGCAAGTATCGTGAAACCTTAAAGAACGATGTCACTTAGCGAGATACAGCGTTTTGTACTGTAATAAGTTGGTGAGAAACTGTGAGGTCAAGCAAATATTGTAATTGTGAACGAAACAGTGTAATTGAGCGTCTTTAGATACAAGTGCGAATGTTAGGTTAGGTTGACATATCAACCGTCGTAAAACCGCATTAAACAATGTCACTTAGTGAGATGTAGTGTTTTTCAACATTACACATCGGGAACTACGATATCTAATGTGAAAGCGCATGAAACCGTCGTAATCTTGTAGAAAACTGTAAAGTTGCGAGTAAAACGTTTTCTAACGATAGAAGTGCGAAGGTTATGTTAGGTTATGTTAGTTTAAGCTAGGTAGCGTCGTGAAACTACCAAAAACAACGTCATCTAACGAGATAGTGTTGTTTTATTGCGAGTACGAAACTGCGATAGGTGAAATGTTGTGAAAGCACACAAAACGGCATGAACAAGCCAAATACTGCGTGTTCTACCGTTACAAGTGCGAAACTGCTATGTTGTGATATTCTCGTTGAAGCGCATGCAAGCATCGTGAAACCTTAAAGAACGATGTCATTTAGCGAGATACAGCGTTCTGTACTGCAATAAGTTGGTGAAAAACTGTGAGGTTATGCAAATATCCTAATTGTGAACGAAACAGTGTAATAGAGCGTTTTTTAATACAAGTGCGAATGTTAGGTTAGGTTAAGATATGAACCGTCGTAAAACCGCATTAAACAATGTCACTTAGTGAGATGCAGTGTTTTTCACCATTACAAGTCGGGAACTGCGATATCTAATGTGAAAGCGCTTGCAAACGTCGTTAGGTTAGGTTAGGTTAGGTTAGGTTAGGTTACGTTAGGTTAGGTTAGGTTAGGTTAGGGTATGTTAGGTAAGGTTTGGTTAGGTTAGGTTAGGTTAGGTTGGGTTACGTTAGGTTAGGTTAGGTTAGGTAAGGATAATTTGGTTAGGTTAGGTTAGGTTGGGTTGGTAAGGTTAGGTTAGGTTGGTAAGGTTAGGTTAGGTTAGGTTAGGTTGGGTTGGGTGTTGTTGGGTTGGGTTGGGTTGGGTTAGGTTGTGTTAGGTTAGGTTAGGTTACGTTAGGTTAGGTTAGGTTAGGTTACGTTAGGTTATGTTAGGTTAGGTTAGGTTACGTTAGGTTAGGTTAGGTCAGGTAAGGTTAGGTTACGTTAGAATAGGTTAGGTTAGGTTAGGTTACGTTAGGTTAGGTTAAGTTAGGTTAGGTTAGGTTTGGTTAGGTTAGGTTAGGTTAGGTTAGCTTAGGTTAGGTTAGGTTGGGTTGGGTTGGCTTAGGTTGGGTTAGGTTAGGTTAGGTTAGGTTAGGTTGGGTTAGGTTAGTTTAGGTTAGGTTAGGTTAGGTTAGGTTGGGTTGGGTTGGGTTAGGTTAGGTTAGGTTAGGTAAGGTTAGGTTAGGTTAGGTTAGGTTACGTTAGGTTAAGGTATGAACCGTCGTAAAACCGCATTAAACAATGTCACTTAGCGAGATGCAGTGTTTTTCACCTTTACAAGTTGGGAACTGTGATATCTAATGTGAAAGCGCTTGAAACGGTCGTAATGTTGTAGAAAGCAATGTAAAGTAGCGAGTAAAACGTTTTCTAACGATAGAAGTGCGAAGGTCATGTTAGGTTATGTTAGTTTAAGCTAGGTAGCGTCGTGAAACTACCAAAAACAACGTCATCTAACGAGATAGTGTTGTTTTATTGCGAGTACGAAACTGCGATAGGTGAAATGTTGTGAAAGCACACAAAACGGCATGAACAAGCCAAATACTGCGTGTTGTACCGTTAGAAGTGCGAATTTGCTATGTTGTGATATTCTCGTTAAAGCGCATGCAAGCATCGTGAAACCTTAAAGAACGATGTCATTTAGCGAGATACAGCATTCTGTACTGCAATAAGTTGGTGAAAAACTGTAAGGTTATGCAAATATCCTAATTTTGAACGAAACAGTGTAATAGAGCGTTTTTTAATAAAAGTGCGAATGTTAGGTTAGGTTAAGATAAGAACCGTCGTAAAACCGCATTAAACAATGTCACTTAGTGAGATGCAGTGTTTTTCACCATTACAAGTCGGGAACTGCGATATCTAATGTGAAAGCGCTTGCAAACGTCGTTAGGTTAGGTTAGGTTAGGTTAGGTTAGGTTAGGTTAGGTTACGTTAGGTTAGGTTAGGTTAGGTTTGGTTAGGTTAGGTTAGGTTAGGTTAGGTTAGGTTAGAGTATGTTAGGTAAGGTTTGGTTAGGTTAGATTAGGTTAGGTTGGGTTAGGTAAGGTTAGGTTAGTTTAAGATATGAACCGCGCTAAAACCGCATTAAACAATGTCACTTAGTGAGATGCTGTGTTTTTCACCATTACAAGTCGGGAACTGCGATATCTAATGTGAAAGCGCATGAAACCGTCGTAATCTTGTAGAAAACATTGTAAAGTAGCGAATAAAACGTTTTCTAACGATAGAAGTGCGAAGGTTCGGTTAGTTTGAGCTAGGTAGCGTCGTGAAACAACCAAAAACGATGTCATCGAACGAGATAGTGTTGTTTTATTGCGAGTACGAAACTGCGATAGGTAAAATGTTGTGAAAGTACACAAAACGGCTTGAACAAGCCAGATACTGCGTGTTGTACCGTTACAAGTGCGAAACTGCTATAATGTGATATTCTTGTTAAAGCGCATGCAAGCATCGTGAAACCTTAAAGAACGATGTCATTTAGCGAGATACAGCGTTCTGTACTGCAATAAGTTGGTGAAAAACTGTGAGGTTATGCAAATATCGTAATTGTGAACGAAACAGTGTAATAGAGCGTTTTTCAATACAAGTACGAATGTTAGGTTATGTTAAGATATGAACCGTCGTAAAACCGCATTAAACAATGTCACTTAGTGAGATGCAGCGTTTTTCACCATTACAAGTCGGGAACTGCGATATCTAATGTGAAAGCGCTTGCAAACGTCGTTAGGTTAGGTTAGGTTAGGTTAGGTTAGGTTACGTTAGGTTAGGTTTGGTTAGGTTAGGTTAGGTTATGTTAGGTTAGGTTGGGTTGGGTTAGGTTAGGTTAGGTTAAGATATGAACCGCGCTAAAACTGCATTAAACAATGTCACTTAGTGAGATGCAGTGTTTTTCACCTTTACAAGTTGGGAACTGCGATATCTAATGTGAAAGCGCTTGAAACCGTCGTAATGTTGTAGAAAGCAATGTAAAGTAGCGAGTAAAACGTTTTCTAACGATAGAAGTGCGAAGGTTATGTTAGGTTGAGTAATGTTAGTTTAAGCTAGGTAGCGTCGTGAAACCACCAAAAACGACGTCATCTAACGAGATAGTGTTGTTTTATTGCGAGTACGAAACTACGATAGGTGAAATATTGGGAAAGCACACAAAATGGCATGAACTAGCCAGATACTGCGTCTTGTGCCGTTACAAGTGCGAAACTGCTTTATTGTGATATTCTCGTTAAGGCGCATGCAAGTATCGTGAAACCTTAAAGAACGATGTCAATTAGCGAGATACAGCGTTCTGTACTGTAATAAGTTGGTGAGAAACTGTGAGGTCAAGCAAATATCGTAATTTTGAACGAAACGGTGTAATTGAGCGTCTTTAGATACAAGTGCGAATGTTAGGTTAGGATGACATATCAACCGTCGTAAAACCGCATTAAACAATGTCACTTAGTGAGATGTAGTGTTTTTCAACATTACAAGTCGGGAACTACGATATCTAATGTGAAAGCGCATGAAACCGTCGTAATCTTGTAGAAAACATTGTAAAGTTGCGAGTAAAACGTTTTCTAACGATAGAAGTGCGAAGGTTAGGTTAGGTTAGGTTAGTTTAAGCTAGGTAGCGTCGTGAAACTACCAAAAACGACGTCATCTAACGAGATAGTGTTGTTTTATTGCGAGTATTAAACTGCGATAGGTGAAATGTTGTGAAAGCACACAAAACGGCATGAACAAGCCAAATACTGCGTGTTGTACCGTTACAAGTGTGAAACTGCTATGTTGTGACATTCTCGGTAAAGCGCATGCAAGTATCGTGAAACCTTAAAGAACGATGTCATTTAGCGAGATACAGCGTTTTGTACTGTAATAAGTTGGTGAGAAACTGTGAGGTCAAGCAAATATCGTAATTGTGAACGAAACAGTGTAATTGAGCGTCTTTAGATACAAGTGCGAATGTTAGGTTAGGTTGACATATCAACCGTCGTAAAACCGCATTAAGCAATGTCACTTAGTGAGATGTAGTGTTTTTCAACATTACACATCGGGAACTACGATATCTAATGTGAAAGCGCATAAAACCGTCGTAATCTTGTAGAAAACATTGTAAAGTTGCGAGTAAAACGTTTTCTAACGATAGAAGTGCGAAAGTTATGTTAGGTTGAGTTATGTTAGTTTAAGCTAGGTAGCGTCGTGAAACCACCAAAAACGACGTCATTTAACGAGATAGTGTTGTTTTATTGCGAGTACGAAACTGCGATAGGTAAAATGTGTTGAAAGCACACAAAACGGCACGAACAAGCCAAATACTGCGTATTGTACCGTTACAAGCGCGAAACTGCTATGTTGTGACATTCTCGGTAAAGCGCATGCAAGTATCATGAAACCTTAAAGAACGATGTCCTTTAGCGAGATACAGCGTTCTGTACTGTAATAAGTTGGTGAGAAACTGTGAGGTCAAGCAAATATCGTAATTGTGAACGAAACAGTGTAATTGAGCGTCTTTAGATACAAGTGCGAATGTTAGGTTAGGTTGACATATCAACCGTCGTAAAACCGCATTAAACAATCTCACTTAGTGAGATGTAGTGTTTTTCAACATTACAAGTCGGGAACTACGATATCTAATGTGAAAGCGCATGAAATCGTCGTAATCTTGTAGAAAACATTGTAAAGTTGCGAATAAAACGTTTTCTAACGATAGAAGTGCGAAGGTTAGGTTAGGTTAGGTTAGGTTAAGCTAGGTAGCGCCGTGAAACTACCAAAAACGACGTCATCTAACGAGATAGTGTTGTTTTATTGCGAGTACGAAACTGCGATAGGTGAAATGTTGTGAAAGTACACAAAACGGCTTGAACAAGCCAGATACTGCGTGTTGTACCGTTACAAGTGCGAAACTGCTATAATGTGATATTCTTGTTAAAGCGCATGCAAGCATCGTGAAACCTTAAAGAACGATGTCATTTAGCGAGATACAGCGTTCTGTACTGCAATAAGTTGGCGAAAAACTGTGAGGTTATGCAAATATCGTAATTGTGAACGAAACAGTGTAATAGAGCGTTTTTCAATACAAGTACGAATGTTAGGTTAGGTCAAGATATGAACCGTCGTAAAACCGCATTAAACAATGTCACTTAGTGAGATGCAGTGTTTTTCACCACTACAAGTCGGGAACTGCGATATCTAATGTGAAAGCGCTTGCAAACGTCGTTAGGTTAGGTTAGGTTAGGTTAGGTTAGGTTACGTTAGGTTAGGTTAGGTTAGGTTAGGTTTGGTTAGGTTAGGTTAGGTTAGGTTAGGGTATGTTAGGTAAGGTTAGGTTAGGTTAGGTTAGGTTGGGTTAGGTAAGGTTAGGTTAGGTTAAGATATGAACCGCGCTAAAACCGCATTAAACAATGTAACTTAGTGAGATGCTGTGTTTTTCACCATTACAAGTCGGGAACTGCGATATCTAATGTGAAAGCGCATAAAACCGTCGTAATCTTGTAGAAAACATTGTAAAGTAGCGAATAAAACGTTTTCTAACGATAGAAGTGCGAATGTTCGGTTAGTTTGAGCTAGGTAGCGTCGTGAAACCACCAAAAACGATGTCATCTAACGAGATAGTGTTGTTTTATTGCGAGTACGAAACTGCGATAGGTGAAATATTGGGAAAGCACACAAAATGGCATGAACTAGCCAGATACTGCGTCTTGTGCCGTTACAAGTGCGAAAGTGCTTTATTGTGATATTCTCGTTAAAGCGCATGCAAGTATCGTGAAACCTTAAAGAACGATGTCATTTAGCGAGATACAGCATTCTGTACTGTAATAAGTTGGTGAGAAACTGTGAGGTCAAGCAAATATCGTAATTGTGAACGAAACAGTGTAATTGAGCGTATTTAGATACAAGTGCGAATGTTAGGTTAGGTTGAGATATCAACCGTCGTAAAACCGCATTAAACAACGTCACTTAGTGAGAAGTAGTGTTTTTCAACATTACAAGTCGGGAACTACGATATCTAATGTGAAAGCGCATGAAACCGTCGTAATGTTGTAGAAAGCAATGTAAAGTAGCGAGTAAAACGTTTTCTAACGATAGAAGTGCGAAGGTTATGTTAGGTTGAGTTATGTTAGTTTAAGCTACGTAGCGTCGTGAAACCACCAAAAACGACGTCATCTAACGAGATAGTGTTGTTTTATTGCGAGTACGAAACTGCGATAGGTAAAATGTTGTGAAAGCACACAAAACGGCATGAACAAGCCAAATACTGCGTGTTGTACCGTTACAAGTGCGAAACTGCTATGTTGTGACATTCTCGGTAAAGCGCATGCAAGTATTGTGAAACCTTAAAGAACGATGTCATTTAGCGAGATACAGCGTTCTGTACTGTAATAAGTTGGTGAGAAACTGTGAGGTCAAGCAAATATCGTAATTGTGAACGAAACAGTGTAATTGAGCGTCTTTAGATACAAGTGCGAATGTTAGGTCAGGTTGATATATCAACCGTCGTAAAACCGCAATAAACAATGTCACTTAGTGAGATGTAGTGTTTTTCAACATTACAAGTCGGGAACTACGATATCTAATGTGAAAGCGCATGAAACCGTCGTAATCTTGTGGAAAACATTGTAAAGTTGCGAGTAAAACGTTTTCTAACGATAGAAGTGCGAAGGTTAGGTTAGGTTAGGTTAGTTTAAGCTGGGTAGCGTCGTGAAACTACCAAAAACGACGTCATCTAACGAGATAGTGTTGTTTTATAGCGAGTATTAAACTGCGATAGGTGAAATGTTGTGAAAGCACACAAAACGGCATGAACAAGCCAAATACTGCGTGTTCTACCGTTACAAGTGCGAAACTGCTATATTGTGATATTCTCGTTAAAGCGCATGCAAGCATCGTGAAACCTTAAAGAACAATGTCATTTAGCGAGATACAGCGTTCTGTACTGCAATAAGTTGGTGAAAAACTGTGAGGTTATGCAAATATCGTAATTGTGAACAAAACAGTGTAATAGAGCGTTTTTAGATACAAGTGCGAATGTTAGGTTAGGTTAAGATATGAACCGTCGTAAAACCGCATTAAACAATGTCAATTAGTGAGATGCAGTGTTTTTCACCATTAAGAGTGGGGAACTGCGATATCTAATGTGAAAGCGCTTGCAACCGTCGTTAGGTTAGGTTAGGTTAGGTTAGGTTAGGTTAGGTTAGGTTAGGTTTGGTTAGGTTAGGTTAGGTTAGGTTAGATTAGGTTAGGTTGGGTTGAGTTGGGTTAGGTTAGGTTAGGTTAGGTTAGGTTGGGTTAGGTTAGGTTAGGTTAGGTTAGGTTACGTTAGGTTAGGTTAGGTTAGGTTACGTTAGGTTAGGTTAGGTTAGGTAAGGATAATTTGGTTAGGTTAGGTAAGGTTAGGTTAGGTTAGGTTAGGTTGGGTTGGGTGTTGTTGGGTTGGGTTGGGTTGGGTTAGGTTGGGTTAGGTTAGGTTAGGTTACGTTAGGTTAGGTTAGGTTACGTTAGGTTAGGTTAGGTTAGGTTACGTTAGGTTAGGTTAGGTCAGGTAAGGTTAGGTTACGTTAGAATAGGTTAGGTTAGGTTAGGTTACGTTAGGTTAGGTTAAGTTAGGTTAGGTTAGGTTTGGTTAGGTTAGGTTAGGTTAGCTTAGGTTAGGTTAGGTTGGGATGGGTTGGGTTAGGTTGGGTTAGGTTGGGTTAGGTTAGGTTAGGTTAGGTTGGGTTAGGTTAGTTTAGGTTAGGTTAGGTTAGGTTAGGTTGGGTTGGGTTGGGTTAGGTTAGGTTAGGTTAGGTAAGGTTAGGTTAGGTTAGGTTAGGTTAAGTTAGGTTAAGGTATGAACCGTCGTAAAACCGCATTAAACAATGTCACTTAGTGAGATGCAGTGTTTTTCACCTTTACAAGTTGGGAACTGTGATATCTAATGTTAAAGCGCTTGAAACCGTCGTAATGTTGTAGAAAGCAATGTAAAGTAGCGAGTAAAACGTTTTCTAACGATAGAAGTGCGAAGGTTATGTTAGGTTGAGTTATGTTAGTTTAAGCTAGGTAGCGTCGTGAAACTACCAAAAACAACGTCGTCTAACGAGATAGTGTTGTTTTATTGCGAGTACGAAACTGCGATAGGTGAAATGTTGTGAAAGCACACAAAACGGCATGAACAAGCCAAATACTGCGTGTTGTACCGTTACAAGTGCGAAACTGCTATGTTGTGACATTCTCGGTAAAGCGCATGCAAGTATCGTGAAACCTTGAAGAACGATGTCCTTTAGCGAGATACAGCGTTCTGTACTGTAATAAGTTGGCGAGAAACTGTGAGGTCAAGCAAATATCGTAATTGTGAACGAAACAGTGTAATTGAGCGTCTTTAGATACAACTGCGCATGTTAGGTTAGGTTGACATATCAACCGTCGTAAAACCGCATTAAACAATCTCACTTAGTGAGATGTAGTGTTTTTCAACATTACAAGTCGGGAACTGCGATATCTAATGTGAAAGCGCTTGCAAACGTCGTTAGGTTAGGTTAGGTTAGGTTACGTTAGGTTAGGTTAGGTTAGGTTTGGTTAGGTTAGGTTAGGTTAGGTTAGGGTATGTTAGGTAAGGTTAGGTTACGTTAGGTTAGGTTGGGTTAGGTAAGGTTAGGTTAGGTTAAGATATGAACCGCGCTAAAACCGCATTAAACAATGTCACTTAGTGAGATGCTGTGTTTTTCACCATTACAAGTCGGGAACTGCGATATCTAATGTGAAAGCGCATAAAACCGTCGTAATCTTGTAGAAAACATTGTAAAGTAGCGAATAAAACGTTTTCTAACGATAGAAGTGCGAATGTTCGGTTAGTTTGAGCTAGGTAGCGTCGTGAAACCACCAAAAACGATGTCATCTAACGAGATAGTGTTGTTTTATTGCGAGTACGAAACTGCGATAGGTGAAATATTGGGAAAGCACACAAAATGGCATGAACTAGCCAGATACTGCGTCTTGTGCCGTTACAAGTGCGAAAGTGCTTTATTGTGATATTCTCGTTAAAGCGCATGCAAGTATCGTGAAACCTTAAAGAACGATGTCATTTAGCGAGATACAGCATTCTGTACTGTAATAAGTTGGTGAGAAACTGTGAGGTCAAGCAAATATCGTAATTGTGAACGAAACAGTGTAATTGAGCGTATTTAGATACAAGTGCGAATGTTAGGTTAGGTTGAGATATCAACCGTCGTAAAACCGCATTAAACAACGTCACTTAGTGAGAAGTAGTGTTTTTCAACATTACAAGTCGGGAACTACGATATCTAATGTGAAAGCGCATGAAACCGTCGTAATGTTGTAGAAAGCAATGTAAAGTAGCGAGTAAAACGTTTTCTAACGATAGAAGTGCGAAGGTTATGTTAGGTTGAGTTATGTTAGTTTAAGCTACGTAGCGTCGTGAAACCACCAAAAACGACGTCATCTAACGAGATAGTGTTGTTTTATTGCGAGTACGAAACTGCGATAGGTAAAATGTTGTGAAAGCACACAAAACGGCATGAACAAGCCAAATACTGCGTGTTGTACCGTTACAAGTGCGAAACTGCTATGTTGTGACATTCTCGGTAAAGCGCATGCAAGTATTGTGAAACCTTAAAGAACGATGTCATTTAGCGAGATACAGCGTTCTGTACTGTAATAAGTTGGTGAGAAACTGTGAGGTCAAGCAAATATCGTAATTGTGAACGAAACAGTGTAATTGAGCGTCTTTAGATACAAGTGCGAATGTTAGGTCAGGTTGATATATCAACCGTCGTAAAACCGCAATAAACAATGTCACTTAGTGAGATGTAGTGTTTTTCAACATTACAAGTCGGGAACTACGATATCTAATGTGAAAGCGCATGAAACCGTCGTAATCTTGTGGAAAACATTGTAAAGTTGCGAGTAAAACGTTTTCTAACGATAGAAGTGCGAAGGTTAGGTTAGGTTAGGTTAGTTTAAGCTGGGTAGCGTCGTGAAACTACCAAAAACGACGTCATCTAACGAGATAGTGTTGTTTTATAGCGAGTATTAAACTGCGATAGGTGAAATGTTGTGAAAGCACACAAAACGGCATGAACAAGCCAAATACTGCGTGTTCTACCGTTACAAGTGCGAAACTGCTATATTGTGATATTCTCGTTAAAGCGCATGCAAGCATCGTGAAACCTTAAAGAACAATGTCATTTAGCGAGATACAGCGTTCTGTACTGCAATAAGTTGGTGAAAAACTGTGAGGTTATGCAAATATCGTAATTGTGAACAAAACAGTGTAATAGAGCGTTTTTAGATACAAGTGCGAATGTTAGGCTAGGTTTAGATATGAACCGTCGTAAAACCGCATTAAACAATGTCAATTAGTGAGATGCAGTGTTTTTACCATTAAAAGTGGGGAACTGCGATATCTAATGTGAAAGCGCTTGCAACCATCGTTAGGTTAGGTTAGGTTAGGTTAGGTTAGGTTAGGTTAGGTTTGGTTAGGTTAGGTTAGGTTAGGTTAGGTTACGTTAGGTTATGTTAGGTTAGGTTAGGTTAGGTTAGGTTACGTTAGGTTAGGTTAGGTCCGGTAAGGTTAGGTTACGTTAGAATAGGTTAGGTTAGGTTAGGTTACGTTAGGTTAGGTTAAGTTAGGTTAGGTTAGGTTAGGTTAGGTTGGGTTGGGTTGGGTTGGGTTAGGTTGGATTAGGTTAGGTTAGGTTAGGTTACGTTAGGTGAGGTTAGGTTAGGTAAGGATAATTTGGTTAGGTTAGGTAAGGTTAGGTTAGGTTAGGTTAGGTTGGGTTGGGTGTTGTTGGGTTGGGTTGGGTTGGGTTAGGTTGGGTTAGGTTAGGTTAGGTTACGTTAGGTTAGGTTAGGTTAGGTTACGTTAGGTTATGTTAGGTTAGGTTAGGTTAGGTTAGGTTAGGTTACGTTAGGTTAGGTTAGGTCCGGTAAGGTTAGGTTACGTTAGAATAGGTTAGGTTAGGTTAGGTTACGTTAGGTTAGGTTAAGTTAGGTTAGGTTAGGTTAGGTTAGGTTGGGTTGGGTTGGGTTGGGTTAGGTTGGGTTAGGTTAGGTTAGGTTAGGTTGGGTTAGGTTAGGTTAGGTTAGGTTGGGTTAGGTTAGATTAGGTTAGGTTAGGTTAGGTTGGGTTGGGTTGGTTAGGTTAGGTTAGGTTAGGTTAGGTAAGGTTAGGTTAGGTTAGGTTAGGTTACGTTAGGTTAAGGTATGAACCGTCGTAAAACCGCATTAAACAATGTCACTTAGTGAGATGCAGTGTTTTTCACTTTTACAAGTTGGGAACTGTGATATCTAATGTGAAAGCGCTTGAAACCGTCGTAATGTTGTAGAAAGCAATGTAAAGTTGCGAGTAAAACGTTTTCTAACGATAGAAGTGCGAAGGTTAGGTTAGGTTAGTTTAAGCTAGGTAGCGTCGTGAAACTACCAAAAACGACGTCATCTAACGAGATAGTGTTGTTTTATAGCGAGTATTAAACTGCGATAGGTGAAATGTTGTGAAAGCACACAAAACGGCATGAACAAGCCAAATACTGCGTGTTGTACCGTTACAAGTGCGAAACTGCTATGTTGTGATATTCTCGTTGAAGCGCATGCAAGCATCGTGAAACCTTAAAGAACGATGTCATTTAGCGAGATACAGCGTTCTGTACTGCAATAAGTTGGTGAAAAACTGTGAGGTTATGCAAATATCCTAATTGTGAACGAAACAGTGTAATAGAGCGTTTTTTAATACAAGTGCGAATGTTAGGTTAGGTTAAGATATGAACCGTCGTAAAACCGCATTAAACAATGTCACTTAGTGAGATGCAGTGTTTTTCACCATTAAAAGTCGGGAACTGCGATATCTAATGTGAAAGCGCTTGCAAACGTCGTTAGGTTAGGTTAGGTTAGGTTAGGTTACGTTAGGTTAGGTTAGGTTAGGTTAGGGTATGTTAGGTAAGGTTTGGTTAGGTTAGGTTAGGTTAGGTTGGGTTACGTTAGGTTAGGTTAGGTTAGGTAAGGATAATTTGGTTAGGTTAGGTAAGGTTAGGTTAGGTTAGGTTAGGTTGGGTTGGGTGTTGTTGGGTTGGGTTGGGTTGGGTTAGGTTGGGTTAGGTTAGGTTAGGTTACGTTAGGTTAGGTTAGGTTAGGTTACGTTAGGTTATGTTAGGTTAGGTTAGGTTACGTTAGGTTAGGTTAGGTCAGGTAAGGTTAGGTTACGTTAGAATAGGTTAGGTTAGGTTAGGTTACGTTAGGTTAGGTTAAGTTAGGTTAGGTTAGGTTTGGTTAGGTTAGGTTAGGTTAGCTTAGGTTAGGTTAGGTTGGGTTGGGTTGGGTTAGGTTGGGTTAGGTTAGGTTAGGTTAGGTTAGGTTAGGTTGGGTTAGGTTAGTTTAGGTTAGGTTAGGTTAGGTTGGGTTGGGTTGGGTTAGGTTAGGTTAGGTTACGTTAGGTTAAGGTATGAACCGTCGTAAAACCGCATTAAACAATGTCACTTAGCGAGATGCAGTGTTTTTCACCTTTACAAGTTGGGAACTGTGATATCTAATGTGAAAGCGCTTGCAAACGTCGTTAGGTTAGGTTATGTTAGGTTAGGTTACGTTTGGTTAGGTTTGGTTAGGTTAGGTTAGGTTAGGTTATGTTAGGTTAGGTAGGGTTAGGTTAGGTTAGGTTACGTTAGGTTAAGGTATGAACCGTCGTAAAACCGCAATAAACAATGTCACTTAGTGAGATGCAGTGTTTTTCACCTTTACAAGTTGGGAACTGCGATATCTAATGTGAAAGCGCTTCAAACCGTCGTAATGTTGTAGAAAGCAATGTAAAGTAGCGAGTAAAACGTTTTCTAACGATAGAAGTGCGAAAGTTATGTTAGGTTGAGTTATGTTAGTTTAAGCTAGGTAGCGTCGTGAAACCACCAAAAACGACGTCATCTAACGAGATAGTGTTGTTTTATTGCGAGTACGAAACTGCGATAGGTAAAATGTTGTGAAAGCACACAAAACGGCATGAACAAGCCAAATACTGCGTGTTGTACCGTTACAAGTGCGAAACTGCTATGTTGTGACATTCTCGGTAAAGCGCATGCAAGTATCGTGAAACCTTAAAGAACGATGTCCTTTAGCGAGATACAGCGTTCTGTACTGTAATAAGTTGGTGAGAAACTGTGAGGTCAAGCAAATATCGTAATTGTGAACGAAACAGTGTAATTGAGCGTCTTTAGATACAAGTGCGCATGTTAGGTTAGGTTGACATATCAACCGTCGTAAAACCGCATTAAACAATCTCACTTAGTGAGATGTAGTGTTTTTCAACATTACAAGTCGGGAACTACGATATCTAATGTGAAAGCGCATGAAACCGTCGTAATCTTGTAGAAAACATTGTAAAGTTGCGAATAAAACGTTTTCTAACGATAGAAGTGCGAAGGTTAGGTTAGGTTAGGTTAGGTTAAGCTAGGTAGCGTCGTGAAACTACCAAAAACGACGTCATCTAACGAGATAGTGTTGTTTTATTGCGAGTACGAAACTGCGATAGGTGAAATGTTGTGAAAGTACACAAAACGGCTTGAACAAGCCAGATACTGCGTGTTGTACCGTTACAAGTGCGAAACTGCTATAATGTGATATTCTTGTTAAAGCGCATGCAAGCATCGTGAAACCTTAAAGAACGATGTCATTTAGCGAGATACAGCGTTCTGTACTGCAATAAGTTGGCGAAAAACTGTGAGGTTATGCAAATATCGTAATTGTGAACGAAACAGTGTAATAGAGCGTTTTTCAATACAAGTACGAATGTTAGGTTAGGTTAAGATATGAACCGTCGTAAAACCGCATTAAACAATGTCACTTAGTGAGATGCAGTGTTTTTCACCATTACAAGTCGGGAACTGCGATATCTAATGTGAAAGCGCTTGCAAACGTCGTTAGGTTAGGTTAGGTTAGGTTAGGTTACGTTAGGTTAGGTTAGGTTAGGTTAGGTTTGGTTAGGTTAGGTTAGGTTAGGTTAGGGTATGTTAGGTAAGGTTAGGTTAGGTTAGGTTAGGTTGGGTTAGGTAAGGTTAGGTTAGGTTAAGATATGAACCGCGCTAAAACCGCATTAAACAATGTCACTTAGTGAGATGCTGTGTTTTTCACCATTACAAGTCGGGAACTGCAATATCTAATGTGAAAGCGCATAAAACCGTCGTAATCTTGTAGAAAACATTGTAAAGTAGCGAATAAAACGTTTTCTAACGATAGAAGTGCGAATGTTCGGTTAGTTTGAGCTAGGTAGCGTCGTGAAACCACCAAAAACGATGTCATCTAACGAGATAGTGTTGTTTTATTGCGAGTACGAAACTGCGATAGGTGAAATATTGGGAAAGCACACAAAATGGCATGAACTAGCCAGATACTGCGTCTTGTGCCGTTACAAGTGCGAAACTGCTTTATTGTGATATTCTCGTTAAAGCGCATGCAAGTATCGTGAAACCTTAAAGAACGATGTCATTTAGCGAGATACAGCGTTCTGTACTGTAATAAGTTGGTGAGAAACTGTGAGGTCAAGCAAATATCGTAATTGTGAACGAAACAGTGTAATTGAGCGTATTTAGATACAAGTGCGAATGTTAGGTTAGGTTGAGATATCAACCGTCGTAAAACCGCATTAAACAACGTCACTTAGTGAGAAGTAGTGTTTTTCAACATTACAAGTCGGGAACTACGATATCTAATGTGAAAGCGCATGAAACCGTCGTAATGTTGTAGAATGCAATGTAAAGTAGCGAGTAAAACGTTTTCTAACGATAGAAGTGCGAAGGTTATGTTAGGTTGAGTTATGTTAGTTTAAGCTACGTAGCGTCGTGAAACCACCAAAAACGACGTGATCTAACGAGATAGTGTTGTTTTATTGCGAGTACGAAACTGCGATAGGTGAAATGTTGTGAAAGCACACAAAACGGCATGAACAAGCCAAATACTGCGTGTTCTACCGTTACAAGTGCGAAACTGCTATATTGTGATATTCTCGTTAAAGCGCATGCAAGCATCGTGAAACCTTAAAGAACAATGTCATTTAGCGAGATACAGCGTTCTGTACTGCAATAAGTTGGTGAAAAACTGTGAGGTTATGCAAATATCGTAATTGTGAACAAAACAGTGTAATAGAGCGTTTTTAGATACAAGTGCGAATGTTAGGTTAGGTTAAGATATGAACCGTCGTAAAACCGCATTAAACAATGTCAATTAGTGAGATGCAGTGTTTTTCACCATTAAGAGTGGAGAACTGCGATATCTAATGTGAAAGCGCTTGCAACCGTCGTTAGGTTAGGTTAGGTTAGGTTAGGTTAGGTTAGGTTAGGTTGGGTTTGGTTAGGTTAGGTTAGGTTAGGTTAGGTTAGATTAGGTTAGGTTGGGTTGAGTTGGGTTAGGTTAGGTTAGGTTAGGTTAGGTTGGGTTAGGTTAGGTTAGGTTAGGTTAGGTTACGTTAGGTTAGGTTAGGTTAGGTTACGTTAGGTTAGGTTAGGTTAGGTAAGGATAATTTGGTTAGGTTAGGTAAGGTTAGGTTAGGTTAGGTTAGGTTGGGTTGGGTGTTGTTGGGTTGGGTTGGGTTGGGTTAGGTTGGGTTAGGTTAGGTTAGTTTACGTTAGGTTAGGTTAGGTTAGGTTACGTTAGGTTAGGTTAGGTTAGGTTACGTTAGGTTAGGTTAGGTCAGGTAAGGTTAGGTTACGTTAGAATAGGTTAGGTTAGGTTAGGTTACGTTAGGTTAGGTTAAGTTAGGTTAGGTTAGGTTTGGTTAGGTTAGGTTAGGTTAGCTTAGGTTAGGTTAGGTTGGGATGGGTTGGGTTAGGTTGGGTTAGGTTGGGTTAGGTTGGGTTAGGTTAGGTTAGGTTGGGTTGGGTTGGGTTAGGTTAGGTTAGGTTAGGTAAGGTTAGGTTAGGTTAGGTTAGGTTACGTTAGGTTAAGGTATGAACCGTCGTAAAACCGCATTAAACAATGTCACTTAGTGAGATGCAGTGTTTTTCACCTTTACAAGTTGGGAACTGTGATATCTAATGTTAAAGCGCTTGAAACCGTCGTAATGTTGTAGAAAGCAATGTAAAGTAGCGAGTAAAACGTTTTCTAACGATAGAAGTGCGAAGGTTATGTTAGGTTGAGTTATGTTAGTTTAAGCTAGGTAGCGTCGTGAAACTACCAAAAACAACGTCGTCTAACGAGATAGTGTTGTTTTATTGCGAGTACGAAACTGCGATAGGTGAAATGTTGTGAAAGCACACAAAACGGCATGAACAAGCCAAATACTGCGTGTTGTACCGTTACAAGTGCGAAACTGCTATGTTGTGATATTCTCGTTAAAGCGCATGCAAGCATCGTGAAACCTTAAAGAACGATGTCATTTAGCGAGATACAGCGTTCTGTACTGCAATAAGTTGGTGAAAAACTGTGAGGTTATGCAAATATCCTAATTGTGAACGAAACAGTGTTATAGAGCGTTTTTTAATACAAGTGCGAATGTTAGGTTAGGTTAAGATATGAACCGTCGTAAAACCGCATTAAACAATGTCACTTAGTGAGGTGCAGTGTTTTTCACCATTACAAGTCGGGAACTGCGATATCTAATGTGAAAGCGCTTGCAAACGTCGTTAGGTTAGGTTAGGTTAGGTTAGGTTAGGTTAGGTTAGGTTAGGTTACGTTAGGTTAGGTTACGTTAGGTTAGGTTAGGTTAGGTTAGGGTATGTTAGGTAAGGTTAGGTTAGGTTAGGTTAGGTTAGGTTGGGTTAGGTAAGGTTAGGTTAGGTTAAGATATGAACCGCGCTAAAACCGCATTAAACAATGTCACTTAGTGAGATGCTGTGTTTTTCACCATTACAAGTCGGGAACTGCGATATCTAATGTGAAAGCGCATGAAACCGTCGTAATCTTGTAGAAAACATTGTAAAGTAGCGAATAAAACGTTTTCTAACGATAGAAGTGCGAAGGTTCGGTTAGTTTAAGCTAGGTAGCGTCGTGAAACTACCAAAAACGACGTCATCTAACGAGATAGTGTTGTTTTATAGCGAGTATTAAACTGCGATAGGTGAAATGTTGTGAAAGCACACAAAACGGCATGAACAAGCCAAATACTGCGTGTTGTACCGTTACAAGTGCGAAACTGCTATGTTGTGATATTCTCGTTGAAGCGCATGCAAGCATCGTGAAACCTTAAAGAACGATGTCATTTAGCGAGATACAGCGTTCTGTACTGCAATAAGTTGGTGAAAAACTGTGAGGTTATGCAAATATCCTAATTGTGAACGAAACAGTGTAATAGAGCGTTTTTAATACAAGTGCGAATGTTAGGTTAGGTTAAGATATGAACCGTCGTAAAACCGCATTAAACAATGTCACTTAGTGAGATGCAGTGTTTTTCACCATTAAAAGTCGGGAACTGCGATATCTAATGTGAAAGCGCTTGCAAACGTCGTTAGGTTAGGTTAGGTTAGGTTAGGTTACGTTACGTTAGGTTAGGTTAGGTTAGGTTAGGGTATGTTAGGTAAGGTTTGGTTAGGTTAGGTTAGGTTAGGTTGGGTTACGTTAGGTTAGGTTAGGTAAGGATAATTTGGTTAGGTTAGGTGTAGGTTAGGTTAGGTTAGGTTGGGTTGGGTGTTGTTGGGTTGGGTTGGGTTGGGTTAGGTTGGGTTAGGTTAGGTTAGGTTACGTTAGGTTAGGTTAGGTTAGGTTACGTTAGGTTATGTTAGGTTAGGTTAGGTTACGTTAGGTTAGGTTAGGTCAGGTAAGGTTAGGTTACGTTAGAATAGGTTAGGTTAGGTTAGGTTACGTTAGGTTAGGTTAAGTTAGGTTAGGTTAGGTTTGGTTAGGTTGGTTAGCTTAGGTTAGGTTAGGTTGGGTTGGGTTGGGTTAGGTTGGGTTAGGTTAGGTTAGGTTAGGTTAGGTTAGGTTAGGTTGGGTTAGGTTAGTTTAGGTTAGGTTAGGTTAGGTTGGGTTGGGTTGGGTTAGGTTAGGTTAGGTTAGGTAAGGTTAGGTTAGGTTAGGTTACGTTAGGTTAAGGTATGAACCGTCGTAAAAACCGCATTAAACAATGTCACTTAGCGAGATGCAGTGTTTTTCACCTTTACAAGTTGGGAACTGTGATATCTAATGTGAAAGCGCTTGCAAACGTCGTTAGGTTAGGTTATGTTAGGTTAGGTTACGTTAGGTTAGGTTTGGTTAGGTTAGGTTAGGTTAGGTTATGTTAGGTTAGGTAGGGTTAGGTTAGGTTAGGTTACGTTAGGTTAAGGTATGAACCGTCGTAAAACCGCAATAAACAATGTCACTTAGTGAGATGCAGTGTTTTTCACCTTTACAAGTTGGGAACTGCGATATCTAATGTGAAAGCGCTTGAAACCGTCGTAATGTTGTAGAAAGCAATGTAAAGTAGCGAGTAAAACGTTTTCTAACGATAGAAGTGCGAAAGTTATGTTAGGTTGAGTTATGTTAGTTTAAGCTAGGTAGCGTCGTGAAACCACCAAAAACGACGTCATCTAACGAGATAGTGTTGTTTTATTGCGAGTACGAAACTGCGATAGGTAAAATGTTGTGAAAGCACACAAAACGGCATGAACAAGCCAAATACTGCGTGTTGTACCGTTACAAGTGCGAAACTGCTATGTTGTGACATTCTCGGTAAAGCGCATGCAAGTATCGTGAAACCTTAAAGAACGATGTCCTTTAGCGAGATACAGCGTTCTGTACTGTAATAAGTTGGTGAGAAACTGTGAGGTCAAGCAAATATCGTAATTGTGAACGAAACAGTGTAATTGAGCGTCTTTAGATACAAGTGCGCATGTTAGGTTAGGTTGACATATCAACCGTCGTAAAACCGCATTAAACAATCTCACTTAGTGAGATGTAGTGTTTTTCAACATTACAAGTCGGGAACTACGATATCTATATGAAAGCGCATGAAACCGTCGTAATCTTGTAGAAAACATTGTAAAGTTGCGAATAAAACGTTTTCTAACGATAGAAGTGCGAAGGTTAGGTTAGGTTAGGTTAGGTTAAGCTAGGTAGCGTCGTGAAACTACCAAAAACGACGTCATCTAACGAGATAGTGTTGTTTTATTGCGAGTACGAAACTGCGATAGGTGAAATGTTGTGAAAGTACACAAAACGGCTTGAACAAGCCAGATACTGCGTGTTGTACCGTTACAAGTGCGAAACTGCTATAATGTGATATTCTTGTTAAAGCGCATGCAAGCATCGTGAAACCTTAAAGAACGATGTCATTTAGCGAGATACAGCGTTCTGTACTGCAATAAGTTGGCGAAAAACTGTGAGGTTATGCAAATATCGTAATTGTGAACGAAACAGTGTAATAGAGCGTTTTTCAATACAAGTACGAATGTTAGGTTAGGTTAAGATATGAACCATCGTAAAACCGCATTAAACAATGTCACTTAGTGAGATGCAGTGTTTTTCACCATTACAGGTCGGGAACTGCGATATCTAATGTGAAAGCGCTTGCAAACGTCGTTAGGTTAGGTTAGGTTAGGTTAGGTTAGGTTAGGTTACGTTAGGTTAGGTTAGGTTAGGTCAGGTTTGGTTAGGTTAGGTTAGGTTAGGTTAGGGTATGTTAGGTAAGGTTAGGTTAGGTTAGGTTAGGTTGGGTTAGGTAAGGTTAGGTTAGGTTAAGATATGAACCGCGCTAAAACCGCATTAAACAATGTCACTTAGTGAGATGCTGTGTTTTTCACTATTACAAGTCGGGAACTGCAATATCTAATGTGAAAGCGCATAAAACCGTCGTAATCTTGTAGAAAACATTGTAAAGTAGCGAATAAAACGTTTTCTAACGATAGAAGTGCGAATGTTCGGTTAGTTTGAGCTAGGTAGCGTCGTGAAACCACCAAAAACGATGTCATCTAACGAGATAGTGTTGTTTTATTGCGAGTACGAAACTGCGATAGGTGAAATATTGGGAAAGCACACAAAATGGCATGAACTAGCCAGATACTGCGTCTTGTGCCGTTACAAGTGCGAAACTGCTTTATTGTGATATTCTCGTTAAAGCGCATGCAAGTATCGTGAAACCTTAAAGAACGATGTCATTTAGCGAGATACAGCGTTCTGTACTGTAATAAGTTGGTGAGAAACTGTGAGGTCAAGCAAATATCGTAATTGTGAACGAAACAGTGTAATTGAGCGTATTTAGATACAAGTGCGAATGTTAGGTTAGGTTGAGATATCAACCGTCGTAAAACCGCATTAAACAACGTCACTTAGTGAGAAGTAGTGTTTTTCAACATTACAAGTCGGGAACTACGATATCTAATGTGAAAGCGCATGAAACCGTCGTAATGTTGTAGAATGCAATGTAAAGTAGGGAGTAAAACGTTTTCTAACGATAGAAGTGCGAAGGTTATGTTAGGTTGAGTTATGTTAGTTTAAGCTACGTAGCGTCGTGAAACCACCAAAAACGACGTGATCTAACGAGATAGTGTTGTTTTATTGCGAGTACGAAACTGCGATAGGTGAAATGTTGTGAAAGCACACAAAACGGCATGAACAAGCCAAATACTGCGTGTTCTACCGTTACAAGTGCGAAACTGCTATATTGTGATATTCTCGTTAAAGCGCATGCAAGCATCGTGAAACCTTAAAGAACAATGTCATTTAGCGAGATACAGCGTTCTGTACTGCAATAAGTTGGTGAAAAACTGTGAGGTTATGCAAATATCGTAATTGTGAACAAAACAGTGTAATAGAGCGTTTTTAGATACAAGTGCGAATGTTAGGTTAGGTTAAGATATGAACCGTCGTAAAACCGCATTAAACAATGTCAATTAGTGAGATGCAGTGTTTTTCACCATTAAGAGTGGGGAACTGCGATATCTAATGTGAAAGCGCTTGCAACCGTCGTTAGGTTAGGTTAGGTTAGGTTAGGTTAGGTTAGGTTAGGTTGGGTTTGGTTAGGTTAGGTTAGGTTAGGTTAGGTTAGATTAGGTTAGGTTGGGTTGAGTTGGGTTAGGTTAGGTTAGGTTAGGTTAGGTTGGGTTAGGTTAGGTTAGGTTAGGTTAGGTTACGTTAGGTTAGGTTAGGTTAGGTTACGTTAGGTTAGGTTAGGTTAGGTAAGGATAATTTGGTTAGGTTAGGTAAGGTTAGGTTAGGTTAGGTTAGGTTGGGTTGGGTGTTGTTGGGTTGGGTTGGGTTGGGTTAGGTTGGGTTAGGTTAGGTTAGTTTACGTTAGGTTAGGTTAGGTTAGGTTACGTTAGGTTAGGTTAGGTTAGGTTACGTTAGGTTAGGTTAGGTCAGGTAAGGTTAGGTTACGTTAGAATAGGTTAGGTTAGGTTAGGTTACGTTAGGTTAGGTTAAGTTAGGTTAGGTTAGGTTTGGTTAGGTTAGGTTAGGTTAGCTTAGGTTAGGTTAGGTTGGGATGGGTTGGGTTAGGTTGGGTTAGGTTGGGTTAGGTTAGGTTAGGTTGGGTTGGGTTGGGTTAGGTTAGGTTAGGTTAGGTAAGGTTAGGTTAGGTTAGGTTAGGTTACGTTAGGTTAAGGTATGAACCGTCGTAAAACCGCATTAAACAATGTCACTTAGTGAGATGCAGTGTTTTTCACCTTTACAAGTTGGGAACTGTGATATCTAATGTTAAAGCGCTTGAAACCGTCGTAATGTTGTAGAAAGCAATGTAAAGTAGCGAGTAAAACGTTTTCTAACGATAGAAGTGCGAAGGTTATGTTAGGTTGAGTTATGTTAGTTTAAGCTAGGTAGCGTCGTGAAACTACCAAAAACAACGTCGTCTAACGAGATAGTGTTGTTTTATTGCGAGTACGAAACTGCGATAGGTGAAATGTTGTGAAAGCACACAAAACGGCATGAACAAGCCAAATACTGCGTGTTGTACCGTTACAAGTGCGAAACTGCTATGTTGTGATATTCTCGTTAAAGCGCATGCAAGCATCGTGAAACCTTAAAGAACGATGTCATTTAGCGAGATACAGCGTTCTGTACTGCAATAAGTTGGTGAAAAACTGTGAGGTTATGCAAATATCCTAATTGTGAACGAAACAGTGTTATAGAGCGTTTTTTAATACAAGTGCGAATGTTAGGTTAGGTTAAGATATGAACCGTCGTAAAACCGCATTAAGCAATGTCACTTAGTGAGATGCAGTGTTTTTCACCATTACAAGTCGGGAACTGCGATATCTAATGTGAAAGCGCTTGCAAACGTCGTTAGGTTAGGTTAGGTTAGGTTAGGTTAGGTTAGGTTAGGTTACGTTAGGTTAGGTTAGGTTAGGTTAGGTTAGGTTAGGGTATGTTAGGTAAGGTTAGGTTAGGTTAGGTTAGGTTAGGTTGGGTTAGGTAAGGTTAGGTTAGGTTAAGATATGAACCGCGCTAAAACCGCATTAAACAATGTCACTTAGTGAGATGCTGTGTTTTTCACCATTACAAGTCGGGAACTGCGATATCTAATGTGAAAGCGCATGAAACCGTCGTAATCTTGTAGAAAACATTGTAAAGTAGCGAATAAAACGTTTTCTAACGATAGAAGTGCGAAGGTTCGGTTAGTTTGAGCTAGGTAGCGTCGTGAAACCACCAAAAACGCTGTCATCTAACGAGATAGTGTTGTTTTATTGCGAGTACGAAACTGCGATAGGTGAAATATTGGGAAAGCACACAAAATGGCATGAACTAGCCAGATACTGCGTCTTGTGCCGTTACAAGTGCGAAACTGCTTTATTGTGATATTCTCGTTAAAGCGCATGCAAGTATCGTGAAACCTTAAAGAACGATGTCATTTAGCGAGATACAGCGTTCTGTACTGTAATAAGTTGGTGAGAAACTGTGAGGTCAAGCAAATATCGTAATTGTGAACGAAACAGTGTAATTGAGCGTCTTTAGATACAAGTGCGAATGTTAGGTTAGGATGACATATCAACCGTCGTAAAACCGCATTAAACAATGTCACTTAGTGAGATGTAGTGTTTTTCAACATTACAAGTCGGGAACTACGATATCTAATGTGAAAGCGCATGAAACCGTCGTAATCTTGTAGAAAACATTGTAAAGTTGCGAGTAAAACGTTTTCTAACGATAGAAGTGCGAAGGTTAGGTTAGGTTAGGTTAGTTTAAGCTAGGTAGCGTCGTGAAACTACCAAAAACGACGTCATCTAACGAGATAGTGTTGTTTTATTGCGAGTATTAAACTGCGATAGGTGAAATGTTGTGAAAGCACACAAAACGGCATGAACAAGCCAAATACTGCGTGTTGTACCGTTACAAGTGCGAAACTGCTATGTTGTGACATTCTCGTTAAAGCGCATGCAAGTATCGTGAAACCTTAAAGAACGATGTCATTTAGCGAGATACAGCGTTTTGTACTGTAATAAGTTGGTGAGAAACTGTGAGGTCAAGCAAATATCGTAATTGTGAACGAAACAGTGTAATTGAGCGTCTTTAGATACAAGTGCGAATGTTAGGTTAGGTTTAGATATGAACCGTCGTAAAACCGCATTAAACAATGTCAATTAGTGAGATGCAGTGTTTTTACCATTAAAAGTGGGGAACTGCGATATCTAATGTGAAAGCGCTTGCAACCGTCGTTAGGTTAGGTTAGGTTAGGTTAGGTTAGGTTTGGTTAGGTTAGGTTAGGTTAGGTTAGGTTAGATCAGGTTAGGTTGGGTTGAGTTGGGTTAGGTTAGGTTAGGTTAGGTTGGGTTAAGTTAGGTTAGGTTAGGTTAGGTTAGGTTACGTTAGGTTAGGTTAGGTTACGTTAGGTTAGGTTAGGTTAGGTTACGTTAGGTGAGGTTAGGTTAGGTAAGGATAATTTGGTTAGGTTAGGTAAGGTTAGGTTAGGTTAGGTTAGGTTGGGTTGGGTGTTGTTGGGTTGGGTTGGGTTAGGTTAGGTTAGGTTACGTTAGGTTAGGTTAGGTTAGGTTACGTTAGGTTATGTTAGGTTAGGTTAGGTTAGGTTACGTTAGGTTAGGTTAGGTCCGGTAAGGTTAGGTTACGTTAGAATAGGTTAGGTTAGGTTAGGTTACGTTAGGTTAGGTTAGGTTAAGTTAGGTTAGGTTAGGTTAGGTTAGGTTAGGTTAGCTTAGGTTAGGTTAGGTTGGGTTGGGTTGGGTTGGGTTAGGTTGGGTTAGGTTAGGTTAGGTTAGGTTAGGTTGGGTTAGGTTAGATTAGGTTAGGTTAGGTTAGGTTAGGTTGGGTTGGGTTGGTTAGGTTAGGTTAGGTTGGGTTAGGTAAGGTTAGGTTAGGTTAGGTTAGGTTACGTTAGGTTAAGGTATGAACCGTCGTAAAACCGCATTAAACAATGTCACTTAGCGAGATGCAGTGTTTTGCACCTTTACAAGTTGGGAACTGTGATATCTAATGTGAAAGCGCTTGAAACGGTCGTAATGTTGTAGAAAGCAATGTAAAGTAGCAAGTAAAACGTTTTCTAACGATAGAAGTGCGAAGGTCATGTTAGGTTATGTTAGTTTAAGCTAGGTAGCGTCGTGAAACTACCAAAAACAACGTCACCTAACGAGATAGTGTTGTTTTATTGGTAGTACGAAACTGCGATAGGTGAAATATTGGGAAAGCACACAAAATGGCATGAACTAGCCAGATACTGTGTCTTGTGCCGTTACAAGTGCGAAACTGCTTTATTGTGATATTCTCGTTAAAGCGCATGCAAGTATCGTGAAACCTTAAAGAACGATGTCATTTAGCGAGATACAGCGTTCTGTACTGTAATAAGTTGGTGAGAAACTGTGAGGTCAAGCAAATATCGTAATTTTGAACGAAACAGTGTAATTGAGCGTCTTTAGATACAAGTGCGAATGTTAGGTTAGGATGACATATCAACCGTCGTAAAACCGCATTAAACAATGTCACTTAGTGAGATGTAGTGTTTTTCAATTTTACAAGTCGGGAACTACGATATCTAATGTGAAAGCGCATGAAACCGTCGTAATCTTGTAGAAAACATTGTAAAGTTGCGAGTAAAACGTTTTCTAACGATAGAAGTGCGAAGGTTAGGTTAGGTTAGGTTAGTTTAAGCTAGGTAGCGTCGTGAAACTACCAAAAACGACGTCATCTAACGAGATAGTGTTGTTTTATTGCGAGTATTAAACTGCGATAGGTGAAATGTTGTGAAAGCACAAAAACGGCATGAACAAGCCAAATACTGCGTGTTGTACCGTTACAAGTGTGAAACTGCTATGTTGTGACATTCTCGGTAAAGCGCATGCAAGTATCGTGAAACCTTAAAGAACGATGTCACTTAGCGAGATACAGCGTTTTGTACTGTAATAAGTTGGTGAGAAACTGTGAGGTTATGCAAATATCCTAATTGTGAACGAAACAGTGTAATTGAGCGTCTTTAGATACAAGTGCGAATGTTAGGTTAGGTTGACATATCAACCGTCGTAAAACCGCATTAAACAATGTCACTTAGTGAGATGTAGTGTTTTTCAACATTACACATCGGGAACTACGATATCTAATGTGAAAGCGCATGAAACCGTCGTAATCTTGTAGAAAACATTGTAAAGTTGCGAGTAAAACGTTTTCTAACGATAGAAGTGCGAAGGTTAGGTTAGGTTAGTTTAAGCTAGGTAGCGTCGTGAAACTACCAAAAACGACGTCATCTAAGGAGATAGTGTTGTTTTATAGCGAGTAATAAACTGCGATAGGTGAAATGTTGTGAAAGCACACAAAACGGCATGAACAAGCCAAATACTGCGTGTTCTACCGTTACAAGTGCGAAACTGCTATATTGTGATATTCTCGTTAAAGCGCATGCAAGCATCGTGAAACCTTAAAGAACAATGTCATTTAGCGAGATACAGCGTTCTGTACTGCAATAAGTTGGTGAAAAACTGTGAGGTTATGCAAATATCGTAATTGTGAACAAAACAGTGTAATGGAGCGTTTTTAGATACAAGTGCGAATGTTAGGTTAGGTTTAGATATGAACCGTCGTAAAACCGCATTAAACAATGTCAATTAGTGAGATGCAGTGTTTTTACCATTAAAAGTGGGGAACTGCGATATCTAATGTGAAAGCGCTTGCAACCGTCGTTAGGTTAGGTTAGGTTAGGTTAGGTTAGGTTAGGTTAGGTTAGGTTTGGTTAGGTTAGGTTAGGTTAGGTTAGGTTAGATTAGGTTAGGTTGGGTTGAGTTGGGTTAGGTTAGGTTAGGTTAGGTTAGGTTATGTTAGGTTAGGTTAGGTTACGTTAGGTTAGGTTAGGTTAGGTTACGTTAGGTGAGGTTAGGTTAGGTAAGGATAACTTGGTTAGGTTAGGTAAGGTTAGGTTAGGTTAGGTTAGGTTGGGTTGGGTGTTGTTGGGTTGGGTTGGGTTGGGTTAGGTTGGGTTAGGTTAGGTTAGGTTACGTTAGGTTAGGTTAGGTTAGGTTAGGTTACGTTAGGTTATGTTAGGTTAGGTTAGGTTAGGTTAGGTTACGTTAGGTTAGGTTAGGTCAGGTAAGGTTAGGTTACGTTAGAATAGGTTAAGTTAGGTTGGGTTACGTTAGGTTAGGTTAAGTTAGGTTAGGTTAGGTTAGGTTAGGTTAGCTTAGGTTAGGTTAGGTTGGGTTGGGTTGGGTTGGGTTAGGTTGGGTTAGGTTAGGTTAGGTTAGGTTGTGTTAGGTTAGATTAGGTTAGGTTAGGTTAGATTAGGTTGGGTTGGGTTGGTTAGGTTAGGTTAGGTTAGGTTAGGTAAGGTTAGGTTAGGTTAGGTTAGGTTACGTTAGGTTAAGGTATTAACCGTCGTAAAACCGCATTAAACAATGTCACTTAGTGAGATGCAGTGTTTTTCACTTTTACAAGTTGGGAACTGTGATATCTAATGTGAAAGCGCTTGAAACCGTCGTAATGTTGTAGAAAGCAATGTAAAGTAGCGAGTAAAACGTTTTCTAACGATAGAAGTGCGAAGGTTATGTTAGGTTATGTTAGTTTAAGCTAGGTAGCGTCGTGAAACTACCAAAAACAACGTCATCTAACGAGATAGTGTTGTTTTATTGCGAGTACGAAACTGCGATAGGTGAAATGTTGTGAAAGCACACAAAACGGCATGAACAAGCCAAATACTGCGTGTTGTACCGTTACAAGTGCGAAACTGCTATGTTGTGATATTCTCGTTGAAGCGCATGCAAGCATCCTGAAACCTTAAAGAACGATGTCATTTAGCGAGATACAGCGTTCTGTACTGCAATAAGTTGGTGAAAAACTGTGAGGTTATGCAAATATCCTAATTGTGAACGAAACAGTGTAATAGAGCGTTTTTTAATACAAGTGCGAATGTTAGGTTAGGTTAAGATATGAACCGTCGTAAAACCGCATTAAACAATGTCACTTAGTGAGATGCAGTGTTTTTCACCATTACAAGTCGGGAACTGCGATATCTAATGTGAAAGCGCTTGCAAACGTCGTTAGGTTAGGTTAGGTTAGGTTAGGTTAGGTTACGTTAGGTTAGGTTAGGTTAGGTTAGGGTATGTTAGGTAAGGTTTGGTTAGGTTAGGTTAGGTTAGGTTGGGTTACGTTAGGTTAGGTTAGGTTAGGTAAGGATAATTTGGTTAGGTTAGGTTAGGTTGGGTTGGTAAGGTTAGGTTAGGTTGGTAAGGTTAGGTTAGGTTAGGTTAGGTTGGGTTGGGTGTTGTTGGGTTGGGTTGGGTTGGGTTAGGTTGTGTTAGGTTAGGTTAGGTTACGTTAGGTTAGGTTAGGTTAGGTTACGTTAGGTTATGTTAGGTTAGGTTAGGTTACGTTAGGTTAGGTTAGGTCAGGTAAGGTTAGGTTACGTTAGAATAGGTTAGGTTAGGTTAGGTTACGTTAGGTTAGGTTAAGTTAGGTTAGGTTAGGTTTGGTTAGGTTAGGTTAGGTTAGGTTAGCTTAGGTTAGGTTAGGTTGGGTTGGGTTGGCTTAGGTTGGGTTAGGTTAGGTTAGGTTAGGTTAGGTTGGGTTAGGTTAGTTTAGGTTAGGTTAGGTTAGGTTAGGTTGGGTTGGGTTGGGTTAGGTTAGGTTAGGTTAGGTAAGGTTAGGTTAGGTTAGGTTAGGTTACGTTAGGTTAAGGTATGAACCGTCGTAAAACCGCATTAAACAATGTCACTTAGCGAGATGCAGTGTTTTTCACCTTTACAAGTTGGGAACTGTGATATCTAATGTGAAAGCGCTTGAAACGGTCGTAATGTTGTAGAAAGCAATGTAAAGTAGCGAGTAAAACGTTTTCTAACGATAGAAGTGCGAAGGTCATGTTAGGTTATGTTAGTTTAAGCTAGGTAGCGTCGTGAAACTACCAAAAACAACGTCATCTAACGAGATAGTGTTGTTTTATTGCGAGTACGAAACTGCGATAGGTGAAATGTTGTGAAAGCACACAAAACGGCATGAACAAGCCAAATACTGCGTGTTGTACCGTTAGAAGTGCGAATTTGCTATGTTGTGATATTCTCGTTAAAGCGCATGCAAGCATCGTGAAACCTTAAAGAACGATGTCATTTAGCGAGATACAGCATTCTGTACTGCAATAAGTTGGTGAAAAACTGTAAGGTTATGCAAATATCCTAATTTTGAACGAAACAGTGTAATAGAGCGTTTTTTAATAAAAGTGCGAATGTTAGGTTAGGTTAAGATATGAACCGTCGTAAAACCGCATTAAACAATGTCACTTAGTGAGATGCAGTGTTTTTCACCATTACAAGTCGGGAACTGCGATATCTAATGTGAAAGCGCTTGCAAACGTCGTTAGGTTAGGTTAGGTTAGGTTAGGTTAGGTTAGGTTAGGTTAGGTTACGTTAGGTTAGGTTAGGTTAGGTTTGGTTAGGTTAGGTTAGGTTAGGTTAGGTTAGGTTAGAGTATGTTAGGTAAGGTTTGGTTAGGTTAGATTAGGTTAGGTTGGGTTAGGTAAGGTTAGGTTAGTTTAAGATATGAACCGCGCTAAAACCGCATTAAACAATGTCACTTAGTGAGGTGCTGTGTTTTTCACCATTACAAGTCGGGAACTGCGATATCTAATGTGAAAGCGCATGAAACCGTCGTAATCTTGTAGAAAACATTGTAAAGTAGCGAATAAAACGTTTTCTAACGATAGAAGTGCGAAGGTTCGGTTAGTTTGAGCTAGGTAGCGTCGTGAAACAACCAAAAACGATGTCATCGAACGAGATAGTGTTGTTTTATTGCGAGTACGAAACTGCGATAGGTAAAATGTTGTGAAAGTACACAAAACGGCTTGAACAAGCCAGATACTGCGTGTTGTACCGTTACAAGTGCGAAACTGCTATAATGTGATATTCTTGTTAAAGCGCATGCAAGCATCGTGAAACCTTAAAGAACGATGTCATTTAGCGAGATACAGCGTTCTGTACTGCAATAAGTTGGTGAAAAACTGTGAGGTTATGCAAATATCGTAATTGTGAACGAAACAGTGTAATAGAGCGTTTTTCAATACAAGTACGAATGTTAGGTTATGTTAAGATATGAACCGTCGTAAAACCGCATTAAACAATGTCACTTAGTGATATGCAGTGTTTTTCACCATTACAAGTCGGGAACTGCGATATCTAATGTGAAAGCGCTTGCAAACGTCGTTAGGTTAGGTTAGGTTAGGTTAGGTTAGGTTACGTTAGGTTAGGTTTGGTTAGGTTAGGTTAGGTTATGTTAGGTTAGGTTGGGTTAGGTTAGGTTAGGTTAGGTTAAGATATGAACCGCGCTAAAACTGCATTAAACAATGTCACTTAGTGAGATGCAGTGTTTTTCACCTTTACAAGTTGGGAACTGCGATATCTAATGTGAAAGCGCTTGAAACCGTCGTAATGTTGTAGAAAGCAATGTAAAGTAGCGAGTAAAACGTTTTCTAACGATAGAAGTGCGAAGGTTATGTTAGGTTGAGTAATGTTAGTTTAAGCTAGGTAGCGTCGTGAAACCACCAAAAACGACGTCATCTAACGAGATAGTGTTGTTTTATTGCGAGTACGAAACTACGATAGGTGAAATATTGGGAAAGCACACAAAATGGCATGAACTAGCCAGATACTGCGTCTTGTGCCGTTACAAGTGCGAAACTGCTTTATTGTGATATTCTCGTTAAGGCGCATGCAAGTATCGTGAAACCTTAAAGAACGATGTCAATTAGCGAGATACAGCGTTCTGTACTGTAATAAGTTGGTGAGAAACTGTGAGGTCAAGCAAATATCGTAATTGTGAACGAAACAGTGTAATTGAGCGTCTTTAGATACAAGTGCGAATGTTAGGTTAGGATGACATATCAACCGTCGTAAAACCGCATTAAACAATGTCACTTAGTGAGATGTAGTGTTTTTCAACATTACAAGTCGGGAACTACGATATCTAATGTGAAAGCGCATGAAACCGTCGTAATCTTGTAGAAAACATTGTAAAGTTGCGAGTAAAACGTTTTCTAACGATAGAAGTGCGAAGGTTAGGTTAGGTTAGGTTAGTTTAAGCTAGGTAGCGTCGTGAAACTACCAAAAACGACGTCATCTAACGAGATAGTGTTGTTTTATTGCGAGTATTAAACTGCGATAGGTGAAATGTTGTGAAAGCACACAAAACGGCATGAACAAGCCAAATACTGCGTGTTGTACCGTTACAAGTGCGAAACTGCTATGTTGTGACATTCTCGTTAAAGCGCATGCAAGTATCGTGAAACCTTAAAGAACGATGTCATTTAGCGAGATACAGCGTTTTGTACTGTAATAAGTTGGTGAGAAACTGTGAGGTCAAGCAAATATCGTAATTGTGAACGAAACAGTGTAATTGAGCGTCTTTAGATACAAGTGCGAATGTTAGGTTAGGTTTAGATATGAACCGTCGTAAAACCGCATTAAACAATGTCAATTAGTGAGATGCAGTGTTTTTACCATTAAAAGTGGGGAACTGCGATATCTAATGTGAAAGCGCTTGCAACCGTCGTTAGGTTAGGTTAGGTTAGGTTAGGTTAGGTTAGGTTTGGTTAGGTTAGGTTAGGTTAGGTTAGGTTAGATCAGGTTAGGTTGGGTTGAGTTGGGTTAGGTTAGGTTAGGTTAGGTTGGGTTAAGTTAGGTTAGGTTAGGTTAGGTTAGGTTACGTTAGGTTAGGTTAGGTTACGTTAGGTTAGGTTAGGTTAGGTTACGTTAGGTGAGGTTAGGTTAGGTAAGGATAATTTGGTTAGGTTAGGTAAGGTTAGGTTAGGTTAGGTTAGGTTGGGTTGGGTGTTGTTGGGTTGGGTTGGGTTGGGTTAGGTTAGGTTAGGTTACGTTAGGTTAGGTTAGGTTAGGTTACGTTAGGTTATGTTAGGTTAGGTTAGGTTAGGTTACGTTAGGTTAGGTTAGGTCCGGTAAGGTTAGGTTACGTTAGAATAGGTTAGGTTAGGTTAGGTTACGTTAGGTTAGGTTAGGTTAAGTTAGGTTAGGTTAGGTTAGGTTAGGTTAGGTTAGCTTAGGTTAGGTTAGGTTGGGTTGGGTTGGGTTGGGTTAGGTTGGGTTAGGTTAGGTTAGGTTAGGTTAGGTTGGGTTAGGTTAGGTTAGATTAGGTTAGGTTAGGTTAGGTTAGGTTGGGTTGGGTTGGTTAGGTTAGGTTAGGTTGGGTTAGGTAAGGTTAGGTTAGGTTAGGTTAGGTTACGTTAGGTTAAGGTATGAACCGTCGTAAAACCGCATTAAACAATGTCACTTAGCGAGATGCAGTGTTTTGCACCTTTACAAGTTGGGAACTGTGATATCTAATGTGAAAGCGCTTGAAACGGTCGTAATGTTGTAGAAAGCAATGTAAAGTAGCAAGTAAAACGTTTTCTAACGATAGAAGTGCGAAGGTCATGTTAGGTTATGTTAGTTTAAGCTAGGTAGCGTCGTGAAACTACCAAAAACAACGTCACCTAACGAGATAGTGTTGTTTTATTGGTAGTACGAAACTGCGATAGGTGAAATATTGGGAAAGCACACAAAATCGCATGAACTAGCCAGATACTGTGTCTTGTGCCGTTACAAGTGCGAAACTGCTTTATTGTGATATTCTCGTTAAAGCGCATGCAAGTATCGTGAAACCTTAAAGAACGATGTCATTTAGCGAGATACAGCGTTCTGTACTGTAATAAGTTGGTGAGAAACTGTGAGGTCAAGCAAATATCGTAATTTTGAACGAAACAGTGTAATTGAGCGTCTTTAGATACAAGTGCGAATGTTAGGTTAGGATGACATATCAACCGTCGTAAAACCGCATTAAACAATGTCACTTAGTGAGATGTAGTGTTTTTCAATTTTACAAGTCGGGAACTACGATATCTAATGTGAAAGCGCATGAAACCGTCGTAATCTTGTAGAAAACATTGTAAAGTTGCGAGTAAAACGTTTTCTAACGATAGAAGTGCGAAGGTTAGGTTAGGTTAGGTTAGTTTAAGCTAGGTAGCGTCGTGAAACTACCAAAAACGACGTCATCTAACGAGATAGTGTTGTTTTATTGCGAGTATTAAACTGCGATAGGTGAAATGTTGTGAAAGCACAAAAACGGCATGAACAAGCCAAATACTGCGTGTTGTACCGTTACAAGTGTGAAACTGCTATGTTGTGACATTCTCGGTAAAGTGCATGCAAGTATCGTGAAACCTTAAAGAACGATGTCACTTAGCGAGATACAGCGTTTTGTACTGTAATAAGTTGGTGAGAAACTGTGAGGTTATGCAAATATCCTAATTGTGAACGAAACAGTGTAATTGAGCGTCTTTAGATACAAGTGCGAATGTTAGGTTAGGTTGACATATCAACCGTCGTAAAACCGCATTAAACAATGTCACTTAGTGAGATGTAGTGTTTTTCAACATTACACATCGGGAACTACGATATCTAATGTGAAAGCGCATGAAACCGTCGTAATCTTGTAGAAAACATTGTAAAGTTGCGAGTAAAACGTTTTCTAACGATAGAAGTGCGAAGGTTAGGTTAGGTTAGTTTAAGCTAGGTAGCGTCGTGAAACTACCAAAAACGACGTCATCTAAGGAGATAGTGTTGTTTTATAGCGAGTAATAAACTGCGATAGGTGAAATGTTGTGAAAGCACACAAAACGGCATGAACAAGCCAAATACTGCGTGTTCTACCGTTACAAGTGCGAAACTGCTATATTGTGATATTCTCGTTAAAGCGCATGCAAGCATCGTGAAACCTTAAAGAACAATGTCATTTAGCGAGATACAGCGTTCTGTACTGCAATAAGTTGGTGAAAAACTGTGAGGTTATGCAAATATCGTAATTGTGAACAAAACAGTGTAATGGAGCGTTTTTAGATACAAGTGCGAATGTTAGGTTAGGTTTAGATATGAACCGTCGTAAAACCGCATTAAACAATGTCAATTAGTGAGATGCAGTGTTTTTACCATTAAAAGTGGGGAACTGCGATATCTAATGTGAAAGCGCTTGCAACCGTCGTTAGGTTAGGTTAGGTTAGGTTAGGTTAGGTTAGGTTTGGTTAGGTTAGGTTAGGTTAGGTTAGGTTAGATTAGGTTAGGTTGGGTTGAGTTGGGTTAGGTTAGGTTAGGTTAGGTTAGGTTATGTTAGGTTAGGTTAGGTTACGTTAGGTTAGGTTAGGTTAGGTTACGTTAGGTGAGGTTAGGTTAGGTAAGGATAACTTGGTTAGGTTAGGTAAGGTTAGGTTAGGTTAGGTTAGGTTGGGTTGGGTGTTGTTGGGTTGGGTTGGGTTGGGTTAGGTTGGGTTAGGTTAGGTTAGGTTACGTTAGGTTAGGTTAGGTTAGGTTAGGTTACGTTAGGTTATGTTAGGTTAGGTTAGGTTAGGTTAGGTTACGTTAGGTTAGGTTAGGTCAGGTAAGGTTAGGTTACGTTAGAATAGGTTAAGTTAGGTTGGGTTACGTTAGGTTAGGTTAAGTTAGGTTAGGTTAGGTTAGCTTAGGTTAGGTTAGGTTGGGTTGGGTTGGGTTGGGTTAGGTTGGGTTAGGTTAGGTTAGGTTAGGTTGTGTTAGGTTAGATTAGGTTAGGTTAGGTTAGATTAGGTTGGGTTGGGTTGGTTAGGTTAGGTTAGGTTAGGTTAGGTAAGGTTAGGTTAGGTTAGGTTAGGTTACGTTAGGTTAAGGTATTAACCGTCGTAAAACCGCATTAAACAATGTCACTTAGTGAGATGCAGTGTTTTTCACTTTTACAAGTTGGGAACTGTGATATCTAATGTGAAAGCGCTTGAAACCGTCGTAATGTTGTAGAAAGCAATGTAAAGTAGCGAGTAAAACGTTTTCTAACGATAGAAGTGCGAAGGTTATGTTAGGTTATGTTAGTTTAAGCTAGGTAGCGTCGTGAAACTACCAAAAACAACGTCATCTAACGAGATAGTGTTGTTTTATTGCGAGTACGAAACTGCGATAGGTGAAATGTTGTGAAAGCACACAAAACGGCATGAACAAGCCAAATACTGCGTGTTGTACCGTTACAAGTGCGAAACTGCTATGTTGTGATATTCTCATTGAAGCGCATGCAAGCATCGTGAAACCTTAAAGAACGATGTCATTTAGCGAGATACAGCGTTCTGTACTGCAATAAGTTGGTGAAAAACTGTGAGGTTATGCAAATATCCTAATTGTGAACGAAACAGTGTAATAGAGCGTTTTTTAATACAAGTGCGAATGTTAGGTTAGGTTAAGATATGAACCGTCGTAAAACCGCATTAAACAATGTCACTTAGTGAGATGCAGTGTTTTTCACCATTACAAGTCGGGAACTGCGATATCTAATGTGAAAGCGCTTGCAAACGTCGTTAGGTTAGGTTAGGTTAGGTTAGGTTAGGTTACGTTAGGTTAGGTTAGGTTAGGTTAGGTTAGGGTATGTTAGGTAAGGTTTGGTTAGGTTAGGTTAGGTTAGGTTGGGTTACGTTAGGTTAGGTTAGGTTAGGTAAGGATAATTTGGTTAGGTTAGGTTAGGTTGGGTTGGTAAGGTTAGGTTAGGTTGGTAAGGTTAGGTTAGGTTAGGTTAGGTTGGGTTGGGTGTTGTTGGGTTGGGTTGGGTTGGGTTAGGTTGTGTTAGGTTAGGTTAGGTTACGTTAGGTTAGGTTAGGTTAGGTTACGTTAGGTTATGTTAGGTTAGGTTAGGTTACGTTAGGTTAGGTTAGGTCAGGTAAGGTTAGGTTACGTTAGAATAGGTTAGGTTAGGTTAGGTTACGTTAGGTTAGGTTAAGTTAGGTTAGGTTAGGTTTGGTTAGGTTAGGTTAGGTTAGGTTAGCTTAGGTTAGGTTAGGTTGGGTTGGGTTGGCTTAGGTTGGGTTAGGTTAGGTTAGGTTAGGTTAGGTTGGGTTAGGTTAGTTTAGGTTAGGTTAGGTTAGGTTAGGTTGGGTTGGGTTGGGTTAGGTTAGGTTAGGTTAGGTAAGGTTAGGTTAGGTTAGGTTAGGTTACGTTAGGTTAAGGTATGAACCGTCGTAAAACCGCATTAAACAATGTCACTTAGCGAGATGCAGTGTTTTTCACCTTTACAAGTTGGGAACTGTGATATCTAATGTGAAAGCGCTTGAAACGGTCGTAATGTTGTAGAAAGCAATGTAAAGTAGCGAGTAAAACGTTTTCTAACGATAGAAGTGCGAAGGTCATG
>NC_134704.1:224298720-224331220 GCF_043290135.1 Rhipicephalus microplus
TGTCACTTAGTGAGATGCTGTGTTTTTCACCATTACAAGTCGGGAACTGCGATATCTAATGTGAAAGCGCATGAAACCGTCGTAATCTTGTAGAAAACATTGTAAAGTAGCGAATAAAACGTTTTCTAACGATAGAAGTGCGAAGGTTCGGTTAGCTAGGTAGCGTCGTGAAACCACCAAAAACGATGTCATCTAACGAGATAGTGTTGTTTTATTGCGAGTACGAAACTGCGATAGGTGAAATATTGGGAAAGCACACAAAATGACATGACCTAGCCAGATACTGCGTCTTGTGCCGTTACAAGTGCGAAACTGCTTTATTGTGATATTCTCGTTAAAGCGCATGCAAGTATCGTGAAACCTTAAAGAACGATGTCATTTAGCGAGATACAGCGTTCTGTACTGTAATAAGTTGGTGAGAAACTGTGAGGTCAAGCAAATATCGTAATTGTGAACAAAACAGTGTAATGGAGCGTTTTATATACAAGTGCGAATGTTAGGTTAGGTTTAGATATGAACCGTCGTAAAACCGCATTAAACAATGTCAATTAGTGAGATGCAGTGTTTTTACCATTAAAAGTGGGGAACTGCGATATCTAATGTGAAAGCGCTTGCAACCGTCGTTAGGTTAGGTTAGGTTAGGTTAGGTTAGGTTTGGTTAGGTTAGGTTAGGTTAGGTTAGGTTAGATTAGGTTAGGTTGGGTTGAGTTGGGTTAGGTTAGGTTAGGTTAGGTTGGGTTGGGTTAGGTTAGGTTAGGTTAGGTTACGTTAGGTTAGGTTAGGTTACGTTAGGTTAGGTTAGGTTACGTTAGGTGAGGTTAGGTTAGGTAAGGATAATTTGGTTAGGTTAGGTAAGGTTAGGTTAGGTTAGGTTAGGTTGGGTTGGGTGTTGTTGGGTTGGGTTGGGTTGGGTTAGGTTGGGTTAGGTTAGGTTAGGTTAGGTTACGTTAGGTTAGGTTAGGTCAGGTAAGGTTAGGTTACGTTAGAATAGGTTAGGTTAGGTTAGGTTAGGTTAGGTTACGTTAGGTTAGGTTAAGTTAGGTTAGGTTAGGTTAGGTTAGGTTAGCTTAGGTTAGGTTAGGTTGGGTTGGGTTAGGTTAGGTTAGGTTAGGTTAGGTTGGGTTAGGTTAGTTTAGGTTAGGTTAGGTTAGGATGGGTTGGGTTGGTTAGGTTGGGTTGGGTTGGTTAGGTTAGGTTAGGTTAGGTTAGGTAAGGTTAGGTTAGGTTAGGTTAGGTTACGTTAGGTTAAGGTATGAACCGTCGTAAAACCGCATTAAACAATGTCACTTAGTGAGATGCAGTGTTTTTCACATTTACAAGTTGGGAATTGTGATATCTAATGTGAAAGCGCTTGAAACCGTCGTAATGTTGTAGAAAGCAATGTAAAGTAGCGAGTAAAACGTTTTCTAACGATAGAAGTGCGAAGGTTATGTTAGGTTGAGTTATGTTAGTTTAGGCTAGGTAGCGTCGTGAAACTACCAAAAACAACGTCATCTAACGAGATAGTGTTGTTTAATTGCGAGTACGAAACTGCGATATGTGAAATGTTGTGAAAGCACACAAAACAGCATGAACAAGCCAAATACTGCGTGTTCTACCGTTACAAGTGCGAAACTGCTATATTGTGATATTCTCGTTAAAGCGCATGCAAGCATCGTGAAACCTTGAAGAACAATGTCATTTAGCGAGATACAGCGTTCTGTACTGCAATAAGTTGGTGAAAAACTGTGAGGTTATGCAAATATCGTAATTGTGAACAAAACAGTGTAATAGAGCGTTTTTAGATACAAGTGCGAATGTTAGGTTAGGTTAAGATATGAACCGTCGTAAAACCGCATTAAACAATGTCAATTAGTGAGATGCAGTGTTTTTCACCATTAAAAGTGGGGAACTGCGATATCTAATGTGAAAGCGCTTGCAACCGTCGTTAGGTTAGGTTAGGTTAGGTTAGGTTAGGTTAGGTTTGGTTAGGTTAGGTTAGGTTAGGTTAGGTTAGATTAGGTTAGGTTGGGTTGAGTTGGGTTAGGTTAGGTTAGGTTAGGTTAGGTTGGGTTAGGTTAGGTTAGGTTAGGTTACGTTAGGTTAGGTTAGGTTACGTTAGGTTAGGTTAGGTAAGGATAATTTGGTTAGGTTAGGTAAGGTTAGGTTAGGTTGGGTTGGGTGTTGTTGGGTTGGGTTGGGTTGGGTTAGGTTGGGTTAGGTTAGGTTAGGTTGGGTTAGGTTAGGTTAGGTTAGGTTAGGTTACGTTAGGTTAGGTTAGGTTACGTTAGGTTAGGTTAGGTTAGGTAAGGATAATTTGGTTAGGTTAGGTAAGGTTAGGTTAGGTTGGGTTGGGTGTTGTTGGGTTGGGTTGGGTTAGGTTGGGTTAGGTTAGGTTAGGTTACGTTAGGTTAGGTTAGGTTAGGTTACGTTAGGTTAGGTTAGGTTAGGTTACGTTAGGTTAGGTTAGGTCAGGTAGGTTAGGTTACGTTAGAATAGGTTAGGTTAGGTTAGGTTACGTTAGGTTAGGTTAAGTTAGGTTAGGTTAGGTATGGTTAGGTTAGGTTAGGTTAGCTTAGGTTAGGTTGGGTTGGGTTGGGTTAGGTTGGGTTAGGTTAGGTTAGGTTAGGTTAGGTTGGGTTAGGTTAGTTTAGGTTAGGTTAGGTTAGGTTAGGTTGGGTTGGGTTGGGTTAGGTTAGGTTAGGTTAGGTAAGGTTAGGATAGGTTAGGTTAGGTTACGTTAGGTTAAGGTATGAACCGTCGTAAAACCGCATTAAACAATGTCACTTAGTGAGATGCAGTGTTTTTCTCCTTTACAAGTTGGGAACTGTGATATCTAATGTTAAAGCGCTTGAAACCGTCGTAATGTTGTAGAAAGCAATGTAAAGTAGCGAGTAAAACGTTTTCTAACGATAGAAGTGCGAAGGTTATGTTAGGTTGAGTTATGTTAGTTTAAGCTAGGTAGCGTCGTGAAACTACCAAAAACAACGTCGTCTAACGAGATAGTGTTGTTTTATTGCGAGTACGAAACTGCGATAGGTGAAATATTGTGAAAGCACACAAAACGGCATGAACAAGCCAAATACTGCGTGTTGTACCGTTACAAGTGCGAAACTGCTATGTTGTGATATTCTCGTTAAAGCGCATGCAAGCATCGTGAAACCTTAAAGAACGATGTCATTTAGCGAGATACAGCGTTCTGTACTGCAATAAGTTGGTGAAAAACTGTGAGGTTATGCAAATATCCTAATTGTGAACGAAACAGTGTTATAGAGCGTTTTTTATACAAGTGCGAATGTTAGGTTAGGTTAAGATATGAACCGTCCTAAAACCGCATTAAACAATGTCACTTAGTGAGATGCAGTGTTTTTCACCATTACAAGTCGGGAACTGCGATATCTAATGTGAAAGCGCTTGCAAACGTCGTTAGGTTAGGTTAGGTTAGGTTAGGTTAGGTTACGTTAGGTTAGGTTAGGTTAGGTTTGGTTAGGTTAGGTTAGGTTAGGTTAGGGTATGTTAGGTAAGGTTAGGTTAGGTTAGGTTAGGTTAGGTTGGGTTAGGTAAGGTTAGGTTAGGTTAAGATATGAACCGCGCTAAAACCGCATTAAACAATGTCACTTAGTGAGATGCTGTGTTTTTCACCATTACAAGTCGGGAACTGCGATATCTAATGTGAAAGCGCATGAAACCGTCGTAATCTTGTAGAAAACATTGTAAAGTAGCGAATAAAACGTTTTCTAACGATAGAAGTGCGAAGGTTCGGTTAGCTAGGTAGCGTCGTGAAACCACCAAAAACGATGTCATCTAACGAGATAGTGTTGTTTTATTGCGAGTACGAAACTGCGATAGGTGAAATATTGGGAAAGCACACAAAATGACATGACCTAGCCAGATACTGCGTCTTGTGCCGTTACAAGTGCGAAACTGCTTTATTGTGATATTCTCGTTAAAGCGCATGCAAGTATCGTGAAACCTTAAAGAACGATGTCATTTAGCGAGATACAGCGTTCTCTACTGTAATAAGTTGGTGAGAAACTGTGAGGTCAAGCAAATATCGTAATTGTGAACGAAACAGTGTAATTGAGCGTCTTTAGATACAAGTGCGAATGTTAGGTTAGGATGACATATCAACCGTCGTAAAACCGCATTAAACAATGTCACTTAGTGAGATGTAGTGTTTTTCAACATTACAAGTCGGGAACTACGATATCTAATGTGAAAGCGCATGAAACCGTCGTAATCTTGTAGAAAACATTGTAAAGTTGCGAGTAAAACGTTTTCTAACGATAGAAGTGCGAAGGTTAGGTTAGGTTAGGTTAGTTTAAGCTAGGTAGCGTCGTGAAACTACCAACAACGACGTCATCTAACGAGATAGTGTTGTTATATAGCGAGTATTAAATTGCGATAGGTGAAATGTTGTGAAAGCACACAAAACGGCATGAACAAGCCAAATACTGCGTGTTCTACCGTTACAAGTGCGAAACTGCTATATTGTGATATTCTCGTTAAAGCGCATGCAAGCATCGTGAAACCTTAAAGAACAATGTCATTTAGCGAGATACAGCGTTCTGTACTGCAATAAGTTGGTGAAAAACTGTGAGGTTATGCAAATATCGTAATTGTGAACAAAACAGTGTAATGGAGCGTTTTATATACAAGTGCGAATGTTAGGTTAGGTTTAGATATGAACCGTCGTAAAACCGCATTAAACAATGTCAATTAGTGAGATGCAGTGTTTTTACCATTAAAAGTGGGGAACTGCGATATCTAATGTGAAAGCGCTTGCAACCGTCGTTAGGTTAGGTTAGGTTAGGTTAGGTTAGGTTAGGTTTGGTTAGGTTAGGTTAGGTTAGGTTAGGTTAGATTAGGTTAGGTTGGGTTGAGTTGGGTTAGGTTAGGTTAGGTTAGGTTGGGTTAGGTTAGGTTAGGTTAGGTTACGTTAGGTTAGGTTAGGTTACGTTAGGTTAGGTTAGGTTAGGTTACGTTAGGTGAGGTTAGGTTAGGTAAGGATAATTTGGTTAGGTTAGGTAAGGTTAGGTTAGGTTAGGTTAGGTTGGGTTGGGTGTTGTTGGGTTGGGTTGGGTTGGGTTAGGTTGGGTTAGGTTAGGTTAGGTTAGGTTACGTTAGGTTAGGTTAGGTTACGTTAGGTTATGTTAGGTTAGGTTAGGTTAGGTTAGGTTACGTTAGGTTAGGTTAGGTCAGGTAAGGTTAGGTTACGTTAGAATAGGTTAGGTTAGGTTAGGTTAGGTTAGGTTACGTTAGGTTAGGTTAAGTTAGGTTAGGTTAGGTTAGGTTAGCTTAGGTTAAGTTAGGTTGGGTTGGGTTAGGTTAGGTTAGGTTAGGTTAGGTTGGGTTAGGTTAGTTTAGGTTAGGTTAGGTTAGGATGGGTTGGGTTGGTTAGGTTGGGTTGGGTTGGTTAGGTTAGGTTAGGTTAGGTTAGGTAAGGTTAGGTTAGGTTAGGTTAGGTTACGTTAGGTTAAGGTATGAACCGTCGTAAAACCGCATTAAACAATGTCACTTAGTGAGATGCAGTGTTTTTCACATTTACAAGTTGGGAATTGTGATATCTAATGTGAAAGCGCTTGAAACCGTCGTAATGTTGTAGAAAGCAATGTAAAGTAGCGAGTAAAACGTTTTCTAACGATAGAAGTGCGAAGGTTATGTTAGGTTGAGTTATGTTAGTTTAAGCTAGGTAGCGTCGTGAAACTACCAAAAACAACGTCATCTAACGAGATAGTGTTGTTTAATTGCGAGTACGAAACTGCGATATGTGAAATGTTGTGAAAGCACACAAAACAGCATGAACAAGCCAAATACTGCGTGTTCTACCGTTACAAGTGCGAAACTGCTATATTGTGATATTCTCGTTAAAGCGCATGCAAGCATCGTGAAACCTTGAAGAACAATGTCATTTAGCGAGATACAGCGTTCTGTACTGCAATAAGTTGGTGAAAAACTGTGAGGTTATGCAAATATCGTAATTGTGAACAAAACAGTGTAATAGAGCGTTTTTAGATACAAGTGCGAATGTTAGGTTAGGTTAAGATATGAACCGTCGTAAAACCGCATTAAACAATGTCAATTAGTGAGATGCAGTGTTTTTCACCATTAAAAGTGGGGAACTGCGATATCTAATGTGAAAGCGCTTGCAACCGTCGTTAGGTTAGGTTAGGTTAGGTTAGGTTAGGTTAGGTTAGGTTTGGTTAGGTTAGGTTAGGTTAGGTTAGGTTAGATTAGGTTAGGTTGGGTTGAGTTGGGTTAGGTTAGGTTAGGTTAGGTTAGGTTGGGTTAGGTTAGGTTAGGTTAGGTTACGTTAGGTTAGGTTAGGTTACGTTAGGTTAGGTTAGGTTAGGTAAGGATAATTTGGTTAGGTTAGGTAAGGTTAGGTTAGGTTGGGTTGGGTGTTGTTGGGTTGGGTTGGGTTGGGTTAGGTTGGGTTAGGTTAGGTTAGGTTAGGTTAGGTTACGTTAGGTTAGGTTAGGTTACGTTAGGTTAGGTTAGGTTAGGTAAGGATAATTTGGTTAGGTTAGGTAAGGTTAGGTTAGGTTGGGTTGGGTGTTGTTGGGTTGGGTTGGGTTGGGTTAGGTTGGGTTAGGTTAGGTTAGGTTACGTTAGGTTAGGTTAGGTTAGGTTACGTTAGGTTAGGTTAGGTTAGGTTACGTTAGGTTAGGTTAGGTCAGGTAAGGTTAGGTTACGTTAGAATAGGTTAGGTTAGGTTAGGTTACGTTAGGTTAGGTTAAGTTAGGTTAGGTTAGGTATGGTTAGGTTAGGTTAGGTTAGCTTAGGTTAGGTTGGGTTGGGTTGGGTTAGGTTGGGTTAGGTTAGGTTAGGTTAGGTTAGGTTGGGTTAGGTTAGTTTAGGTTAGGTTAGGTTAGGTTAGGTTGGGTTGGGTTGGGTTAGGTTAGGTTAGGTTAGGTAAGGTTAGGATAGGTTAGGTTAGGTTACGTTAGGTTAAGGTATGAACCGTCGTAAAACCGCATTAAACAATGTCACTTAGTGAGATGCAGTGTTTTTCTCCTTTACAAGTTGGGAACTGTGATATCTAATGTTAAAGCGCTTGAAACCGTCGTAATGTTGTAGAAAGCAATGTAAAGTAGCGAGTAAAACGTTTTCTAACGATAGAAGTGCGAAGGTTATGTTAGGTTGAGTTATGTTAGTTTAAGCTAGGTAGCGTCGTGAAACTACCAAAAACAACGTCGTCTAACGAGATAGTGTTGTTTTATTGCGAGTACGAAACTGCGATAGGTGAAATGTTGTGAAAGCACACAAAACGGCATGAACAAGCCAAATACTGCGTGTTGTACCGTTACAAGTGCGAAACTGCTATGTTGTGATATTCTCGTTAAAGCGCATGCAAGCATCGTGAAACCTTAAAGAACGATGTCATTTAGCGAGATACAGCGTTCTGTACTGCAATAAGTTGGTGAAAAACTGTGAGGTTATGCAAATATCCTAATTGTGAACGAAACAGTGTTATAGAGCGTTTTTTATACAAGTGCGAATGTTAGGTTAGGTTAAGATATGAACCGTCGTAAAACCGCATTAAACAATGTCACTTAGTGAGATGCAGTGTTTTTCACCATTACAAGTCGGGAACTGCGATATCTAATGTGAAAGCGCTTGCAAACGTCGTTAGGTTAGGTTAGGTTAGGTTAGGTTACGTTAGGTTAGGTTAGGTTAGGTTTGGTTAGGTTAGGTTAGGTTAGGGTATGTTAGGTAAGGTTAGGTTAGGTTAGGTTAGGTTGGGTTAGGTAAGGTTAGGTTAGGTTAAGATATGAACCGCGCTAAAACCGCATTAAACAATGTCACTTAGTGAGATGCTGTGTTTTTCACCATTACAAGTCGGGAACTGCGATATCTAATGTGAAAGCGCATGAAACCGTCGTAATCTTGTAGAAAACATTGTAAAGTAGCGAATAAAACGTTTTCTAACGATAGAAGTGCGAAGGTTCGGTTAGCTAGGTAGCGTCGTGAAACCACCAAAAACGATGTCATCTAACGAGATAGTGTTGTTTTATTGCGAGTACGAAACTGCGATAGGTGAAATATTGGGAAAGCACACAAAATGACATGACCTAGCCAGATACTGCGTCTTGTGCCGTTACAAGTGCGAAACTGCTTTATTGTGATATTCTCGTTAAAGCGCATGCAAGCATCGTGAAACCTTAAAGAACAATGTCATTTAGCGAGATACAGCGTTCTGTACTGCAATAAGTTGGTGAAAAACTGTGAGGTTATGCAAATATCGTAATTGTGAACAAAACAGTGTAATGGAGCATTTTATATACAAGTGCGAATGTTAGGTTAGGTTTAGATATGAACCGTCGTAAAACCGCATTAAACAATGTCAATTAGTGAGATGCAGTGTTTTTACCATTAAAAGTGGGGAACTGCGATATCTAATGTGAAAGCGCTTGCAACCGTCGTTAGGTTAGGTTAGGTTAGGTTAGGTTAGGTTAGGTTTGGTTAGGTTAGGTTAGGTTAGGTTAGATTAGGTTAGGTTGGGTTGAGTTGGGTTAGGTTAGGTTAGGTTAGGTTGGGTTAGGTTAGGTTAGGTTAGGTTACGTTAGGTTAGGTTAGGTTACGTTAGGTTAGGTTAGGTTAGGTTACGTTAGGTGAGGTTAGGTTAGGTAAGGATAATTTGGTTAGGTTAGGTAAGGTTAGGTTAGGTTAGGTTGGGTTGGGTGTTGTTGGGTTGGGTTGGGTTGGGTTAGGTTGGGTTAGGTTAGGTTAGGTTACGTTAGGTTAGGTTAGGTTAGGTTAGGTTAGGTTACGTTAGGTTAGGTTAGGTCAGGTAAGGTTAGGTTACGTTAGAATAGGTTAGGTTAGGTTAGGTTAGGTTACGTTAGGTTAGGTTAAGTTAGGTTAGGTTAGGTTAGGTTAGCTTAGGTTAGGTTAGGTTGGGTTGGGTTAGGTTAGGTTAGGTTAGGTTAGGTTGGGTTAGGTTAGTTTAGGTTAGGTTAGGTTAGGATGGGTTGGGTTGGTTAGGTTGGGTTGGGTTGGTTAGGTTAGGTTAGGTTAGGTTAGGTTAGGTAAGGTTAGGTTAGGTTAGGTTAGGTTACGTTAGGTTAAGGTATGAACCGTCGTAAAACCGCATTAAACAATGTCACTTAGTGAGATGCAGTGTTTTTCACATTTACAAGTTGGGAATTGTGATATCTAATGTGAAAGCGCTTGAAACCGTCGTAATGTTGTAGAAAGCAATGTAAAGTAGCGAGTAAAACGTTTTCTAACGATAGAAGTGCGAAGGTTATGTTAGGTTGAGTTATGTTAGTTTAAGCTAGGTAGCGTCGTGAAACTACCAAAAACAACGTCATCTAACGAGATAGTGTTGTTTAATTGCGAGTACGAAACTGCGATATGTGAAATGTTGTGAAAGCACACAAAACAGCATGAACAAGCCAAATACTGCGTGTTCTACCGTTACAAGTGCGAAACTGCTATATTGTGATATTCTCGTTAAAGCGCATGCAAGCATCGTGAAACCTTGAAGAACAATGTCATTTAGCGAGATACAGCGTTCTGTACTGCAATAAGTTGGTGAAAAACTGTGAGGTTATGCAAATATCGTAATTGTGAACAAAACAGTGTAATAGAGCGTTTTTAGATACAAGTGCGAATGTTAGGTTAGGTTAAGATATGAACCGTCGTAAAACCGCATTAAACAATGTCAATTAGTGAGATGCAGTGTTTTTCACCATTAAAAGTGGGGAACTGCGATATCTAATGTGAAAGCGCTTGCAACCGTCGTTAGGTTAGGTTAGGTTAGGTTAGGTTAGGTTAGGTTTGGTTAGGTTAGGTTAGGTTAGGTTAGGTTAGATTAGGTTAGGTTGGGTTGAGTTGGGTTAGGTTAGGTTAGGTTAGGTTAGGTTGGGTTAGGTTAGGTTAGGTTAGGTTACGTTAGGTTAGGTTAGGTTACGTTAGGTTAGGTTAGGTTAGGTAAGGATAATTTGGTTAGGTTAGGTAAGGTTAGGTTAGGTTGGGTTGGGTGTTGTTGGGTTGGGTTGGGTTGGGTTAGGTTGGGTTAGGTTAGGTTAGGTTAGGTTAGGTTACGTTAGGTTACGTTAGGTTAGGTTAGGTTAGGTAAGGATAATTTGGTTAGGTTAGGTAAGGTTAGGTTAGGTTGGGTTGGGTGTTGTTGGGTTGGGTTGGGTTGGGTTAGGTTGGGTTAGGTTAGGTTAGGATACGTTAGGTTAGGTTAGGTTAGGTTACGTTAGGTTAGGTTAGGTTAGGTTACGTTAGGTTAGGTTAGGTCAGGTAAGGTTAGGTTACGTTAGAATAGGTTAGGTTAGGTTAGGTTACGTTAGGTTAGGTTAAGTTAGGTTAGGTTAGGTATGGTTAGGTTAGGTTAGGTTAGGTTAGGTTAGGTTGGGTTGGGTTGGGTTAGGTTGGGTTAGGTTAGGTTAGGTTAGGTTAGGTTGGGTTAGGTTAGTTTAGGTTAGGTTAGGTTAGGTTAGGTTGGGTTGGGTTGGGTTAGGTTAGGTTAGGTTAGGTAAGGTTAGGATAGGTTAGGTTAGGTTACGTTAGGTTAAGGTATGAACCGTCGTAAAACCGCATTAAACAATGTCACTTAGTGAGATGCAGTGTTTTTCTCCTTTACAAGTTGGGAACTGTGATATCTAATGTTAAAGCGCTTGAAACCGTCGTAATGTTGTAGAAAGCAATGTAAAGTAGCGAGTAAAACGTTTTCTAACGATAGAAGTGCGAAGGTTATGTTAGGTTGAGTTATGTTAGTTTAAGCTAGGTAGCGTCGTGAAACTACCAAAAACAACGTCGTCTAACGAGATAGTGTTGTTTTATTGCGAGTACGAAACTGCGATAGGTGAAATGTTGTGAAAGCACACAAAACGGCATGAACAAGCCAAATACTGCGTGTTGTACCGTTACAAGTGCGAAACTGCTATGTTGTGATATTCTCGTTAAAGCGCATGCAAGCATCGTGAAACCTTAAAGAACGATGTCATTTAGCGAGATACAGCGTTCTGTACTGCAATAAGTTGGTGAAAAACTGTGAGGTTATGCAAATATCCTAATTGTGAACGAAACAGTGTTATAGAGCGTTTTTTATACAAGTGCGAATGTTAGGTTAGGTTAAGATATGAACCGTCGTAAAACCGCATTAAACAATGTCACTTAGTGAGATGCAGTGTTTTTCACCATTACAAGTCGGGAACTGCGATATCTAATGTGAAAGCGCTTGCAAACGTCGTTAGGTTAGGTTAGGTTAGGTTAGGTTAGGTTACGTTAGGTTAGGTTAGGTTAGGTTTGGTTAGGTTAGGTTAGGTTAGGTTAGGGTATGTTAGGTAAGGTTAGGTTAGGTTAGGTTAGGTTAGGTTGGGTTAGGTAAGGTTAGGTTAGGTTAAGATATGAACCGCGCTAAAACCGCATTAAACAATGTCACTTAGTGAGATGCTGTGTTTTTCACCATTACAAGTCGGGAACTGCGATATCTAATGTGAAAGCGCATTAAACCGTCGTAATCTTGTAGAAAACATTGTAAAGTAGCGAATAAAACGTTTTCTAACGATAGAAGTGCGAAGGTTCGGTTAGCTAGGTAGCGTCGTGAAACCACCAAAAACGATGTCATCTAACGAGATAGTGTTGTTTTATTGCGAGTACGAAACTGCGATAGGTGAAATATTGGGAAAGCACACAAAATGACATGACCTAGCCAGATACTGCGTCTTGTGCCGTTACAAGTGCGAAACTGCTTTATTGTGATATTCTCGTTAAAGCGCATGCAAGTATCGTGAAACCTTAAAGAACGATGTCATTTAGCGAGATACAGCGTTCTGTACTGTAATAAGTTGGTGAGAAACTGTGAGGTCAAGCAAATATCGTAATTGTGAACGAAACAGTGTAATTGAGCGTCTTTAGATACAAGTGCGAATGTTAGGTTAGGATGACATATCAACCGTCGTAAAACCGCATTAAACAATGTCACTTAGTGAGATGTAGTGTTTTTCAACATTACAAGTCGGGAACTACGATATCTAATGTGAAAGCGCATGAAACCGTCGTAATCTTGTAGAAAACATTGTAAAGTTGCGAGTAAAACGTTTTCTAACGATAGAAGTGCGAAGGTTAGGTTAGGTTAGGTTAGTTTAAGCTAGGTAGCGTCGTGAAACTACCAAAAACGACGTCATCTAACGAGATAGTGTTGTTATATAGCGAGTATTAAACTGCGATAGGTGAAATGTTGTGAAAGCACACAAAACGGCATGAACAAGCCAAATACTGCGTGTTCTACCGTTACAAGTGCGAAACTGCTATATTGTGATATTCTCGTTAAAGCGCATGCAAGCATCGTGAAACCTTAAAGAACAATGTCATTTAGCGAGATACAGCGTTCTGTACTGCAATAAGTTGGTGAAAAACTGTGAGGTTATGCAAATATCGTAATTGTGAACAAAACAGTGTAATGGAGCGTTTTATATACAAGTGCGAATGTTAGGTTAGGTTTAGATATGAACCGTCGTAAAACCGCATTAAACAATGTCAATTAGTGAGATGCAGTGTTTTTACCATTAAAAGTGGGGAACTGCGATATCTAATGTGAAAGCGCTTGCAACCGTCGTTAGGTTAGGTTAGGTTAGGTTAGGTTAGGTTAGGTTAGGTTTGGTTAGGTTAGGTTAGGTTAGGTTAGGTTAGGTTAGATTAGGTTAGGTTGGGTTGAGTTGGGTTAGTTTAGGTTAGGTTAGGTTGGGTTAGGTTAGGTTAGGTTAGGTTACGTTAGGTTAGGTTAGGTTACGTTAGGTTAGGTTAGGTTAGGTTACGTTAGGTGAGGTTAGGTTAGGTAAGGATAATTTGGTTAGGTTAGGTAAGGTTAGGTTAGGTTAGGTTAGGTTGGGTTGGGTGTTGTTGGGTTGGGTTGGGTTGGGTTAGGTTGGGTTAGGTTAGGTTAGGTTATGTTACGTTAGGTTAGGTTAGGTTACGTTAGGTTATGTTAGGTTAGGTTAGGTTAGGTTAGGTTAGGTTACGTTAGGTTAGGTTAGGTCAGGTAAGGTTAGGTTACGTTAGAATAGGTTAGGTTAGGTTAGGTTAGGTTAGGTTACGTTAGGTTAGGTTAAGTTAGGTTAGGTTAGGTTAGGTTAGGTTAGCTTAGGTTAGGTTAGGTTGGGTTGGGTTAGGTTAGGTTAGGTTAGGTTAGGTTGGGTTAGGTTAGTTTAGGTTAGGTTAGGTTAGGATGGGTTGGGTTGGTTAGGTTGGGTTGGGTTGGTTAGGTTAGGTTAGGTTAGGTTAGGTAAGGTTAGGTTAGGTTAGGTTAGGTTACGTTAGGTTAAGGTATGAACCGTCGTAAAACCGCATTAAACAATGTCACTTAGTGAGATGCAGTGTTTTTCACATTTACAAGTTGGGAATTGTGATATCTAATGTGAAAGCGCTTGAAACCGTCGTAATGTTGTAGAAAGCAATGTAAAGTAGCGAGTAAAACGTTTTCTAACGATAGAAGTGCGAAGGTTATGTTAGGTTGAGTTATGTTAGTTTAAGCTAGGTAGCGTCGTGAAACTACCAAAAACAACGTCATCTAACGAGATAGTGTTGTTTAATTGCGAGTACGAAACTGCGATATGTGAAATGTTGTGAAAGCACACAAAACAGCATGATACTGCGTGTTGCAGTATCATGCATGTTGCGGCAAACAAGCCAAATACTGCGTGTTGTACCGTTACAAGTGCGAAACTGCTATGTTGTGATATTCTCGTTAAAGCGCATGCAAGCATCGTGAAACCTTAAAGAACGATGTCATTTAGCGAGATACAGCGTTCTGTACTGCAATAATTGGTGAAAAACTGTGAGGTTATGCAAATATCCTAATTGTGAACGAAACAGTGTAATAGAGCGTTTTTTAATACAAGTGCGAATGTTAGGTTAGGTTAAGATATGAACCGTCGTAAAACCGCATTAAACAATGTCACTTAGTGAGATGCAGTGTTTTTCACCATTACAAGTTGGGAACTGCGATATCTAATGTGAAAGCGCTTGCAAACGTCGTTAGGTTAGGTTAGGTTAGGTTAGGTTAGGTTAGGTTAGGTTTGGTTAGGTTAGGTTAGGTTAGGTTAGGTTATGTTAGGTTAGGTTGGGTTAGGTTAGGTTAGGTTACGTTAGGTTAAGGTATGAACCGTCGTAAAACCGCAATAAACAATGTCACTTAGTGAGATGCAGTGTTTTTCACCTTTACAAGTTGGGAACTGCGATATCTAATGTGAAAGCGCTTGAAACCGTCGTGATGTTGTAGAAAGCAATGTAAAGTAGCGAGTAAAACGTTTTCTAATGATAGAAGTGCGAAGGTTATGTTAGGTTGAGTTATGTTAGTTTAAGCTCGTCGTGAAACCACCAAAAACGACGTCATCTAACGAGATAGTGTTGTTTTATTGCGAGTACGAAACTGCGATAGGTAAAATGTTGTGAAAGCACACAAAACGGCATGAACGAGCCAAATACTGCGTGTTGTACCGTTACAAGTGCGAAACTGCTATGTTGTGACATTCTCGGTAAAGCGCATGCAAGTATCGTGAAACCTTAAAGAACGATGTCATTTAGCGAGATACAGCGTTCTGTACTGTAATAAGTTGGTGAGAAACTGTGAGGTCAAGCAAATATCGTAATTGTGAACGAAACAGTGTAATTGAGCGTCTTTAGATACAAGTGCGAATGTTAGGTTAGGTTGACATATCAACCGTCGTAAAACCGCATTAAACAATGTCACTTAGTGAGATGTAGTGTTTTTCAACATTACAAGTCGGGAACTACGATATCTAATGTGAAAGCGCATGAAACCGTCGTAATCTTGTAGAAAACATTGTAAAGTGGCGAGTAAAACGTTTTCTAACGATAGAAGTGCGAAGGTTAGGTTAGGTTAGGTTAGTTTAAGCTAGGTAGCGTCGTGAAACTACCAAAAACGACGTCATCTAACGAGATAGTGTTGTTTTATAGCGAGTATTAAACTGCGATAGGTGAAATGTTGTGAAAGCACACAAAACGGCATGAACAAGCCAAATACTGCGTGTTCTACCGTTACAAGTGCGAAACTGCTATATTGTGATATTCTCGTTAAAGCGCATGCAAGCATCGTGAAACCTTAAAGAACAATGTCATTTAGCGAGATACAGCGTTCTGTACTGCAATAAGTTGGTGAAAAACTGTGAGGTTATGCAAATATCGTAATTGTGAACAAAACAGTGTAATGGAGCGTTTTTAGATACAAGTGCGAATGTTAGGTTAGGTTAAGATATGAACCGTCGTAAAACCGCATTAAACAATGTCACTTAGTGAGATGCAGTGTTTTTCACCATTACAAGTCGGGAACTGCGATATCTAATGTGAAAGCGCTTGCAAACGTCGTTAGGTTAGGTTAGGTTAGGTTAGGTTAGGTTACGTTATGTTAGGTTAGGTTAGGTTTGGTTAGGTTAGGTTAGGTTAGGTTAGGTTAGAGTATGTTAGGTAAGGTTTGGTTAGGTTAGATTAGGTTAGGTTGGGTTAGGTAAGGTTAGGTTAGTTTAAGATATGAACCGCGCTAAAACCGCATTAAACAATGCCACTTAGTGAGATGCTGTGTTTTTCACCATTACAAGTCGGGAACTGCGATATCTAATGTGAAAGCGCATGAAACCGTCGTAATCTTGTAGAAAACATTGTAAAGTAGCGAATAAAACGTTTTCTAACGATAGAAGTGCGAAGGTTCGGTTAGTTTGAGCTAGGTAGCGCCGTGAAACCACCAAAAACGATGTCATCTAACGAGATAGTGTTGTTTTATTGCGAGTACGAAACTGCGATAGGTGAAATATTGGGAAAGCACACAAAATGGCATGAACTAGCCAGAAACTGCGTCTTGTGCCGTTACAAGTGCGAAACTGCTTTATTGTGATATTCTCGTTAAAGCGCATGCAAGTATCGTGAAACCTTAAAGAACGATGTCATTTAGCGAGATACAGCGTTCTGTACTGTAATAAGTTGGTGAGAAACTGTGAGGTCAAGCAAATATCGTAATTGTGAACGAAACAGTGTAATTGAGCGTCTTTAGATGCAAGTGCGAATGTTAGGTTAGGATGACATATCAACCGTCGTAAAACCGCATTAAACAATGTCACTTAGTGAGATGTAGTGTTTTTCAACATTACAAGTCGGGAACTACGATATCTAATGTGAAAGCGCATGAAACCGTTGTAATCTTGTAGAAAACATTGTAAAGTTGCGAGTAAAACGTTTTCTAACAATAGAAGTGAGAAGGTTAGGTTAGGTTAGGTTAGTTTAAGCTGGGTAGCGTCGTGAAACTACCAAAAACGACGTCATCTAACGAGATAGTGTTGTTTTATAGCGAGTGCGATAGGTGAAATGTTGTGAAAGCACACAAAACGGCATGAACAAGCCAAATACTGCGTGTTCTACCGTTACAAGTGCGAAACTGCTATATTATGATATCCTCGTTAAAGCGCATGCAAGCATCGTGAAACCTTAAAGAACAATGTCATTTAGCGAGATACAGCGTTCTGTACTGCAATAAGTTGGTGAAAAACTGTGAGGTTATGCAAATATCGTAATTGTGAACAAAACAGTGTAATAGAGCGTTTTTAGATACAAGTGCGAATGTTAGGTTAGGTTAAGATATGAACCGTCGTAAAACCGCATTAAACAATGTCAATTAGTGAGATGCAGTGTTTTTCACCATTAAAAGTGGGGAACTGCAATATCTAATGTGAAAGCGCTTGCAACCGTCGTTAGGTTAGGTTAGGTTAGGTTAGATTAGGTTAGGTTGGGTTGAGTGGGGTTAGGTTAGGTTAGGTTAGGTTAGGTTGGGTTAAATTAGGTTAGGTTAGGTTACGTTAGGTTAGGTTAGGTTACGTTAGGTTAGGTTAGGTTAGGTAAGGATAATTTGGTTAGGTTAGGTAAGGTTAGGTTAGGTTAGGTTAGGTTGGGTTGGGTGTTGTTGGGTTGGGTTGGGTTGGGTTAGGTTGGGTTAGGTTAGGTTAGGTTACGTTACGTTAGGTTAGGTTAGGTTAGGTTACGTTAGGTTAGGTTAGGTTACGTTAGGTTAGGTTAGGTCAGGTAAGGTTAGGTTACGTTAGAATAGGTTAGGTTAGGTTATGTTACGTTAGGTTAGGTTAAGTTAGGTTAGGTTAGGTTTGGTTAGGTTAGGTTAGGTTAGCTTAGGATAGGTTAGGTTGGGTTGGGTTGGGTTAGGTTGGGTTAGGTTAGGTTAGGTTAGGTTGGGTTAGGTTAGTTTAGGTTAGGTTAGGTTAGGTTAGGTTGGGTTGGGTTGGGTTAGGTTAGGTTAGGTTAGGTAAGGTTAGGTTAGGTTAGGTTAGGTTACGTTAGGTTAAGGTATGACCCGTCGTGAAACCGCATTAAACAATGTCACTTAGTGAGATGCAGTGTTTTTCACCTTTACAAGTTGGGAACTGTGATATCTAATGTGAAAGCGCTTGAAACGGTCGTAATGTTGTAGAAAGCAATGTAAAGTAGCGAGTAAAACGTTTTCTAACGATAGAAGTGCGAAGGTCATGTTAGGTTGAGTTATGTTAGTTTAAGCTAGGTAGCGTCGTGAAACTACCAAAAACAACGTCATCTAACGAGATAGTGTTGTTTTATTGCGAGTACGAAACTGCGATAGGTGAAATGTTGTGAAAGCACACAAAACGGCATGAACAAGCCAAATACTGCGTGTTCTACCGTTACAAGTGCGAAACTGCTATATTGTGATATTCTCGTTAAAGCGCATGCAAGCATCGTGAAACCTTAAAGAACAATGTCATTTAGCGAGATACAGCGTTCTGTACTGCAATAAGTTGGTGAAAAACTGTGAGGTTATGCAAATATCGTAATTGTGAACAAAACAGTGTAATAGAGCGTTTTTAGATACAAGTGCGAATGTTAGGTTAGGTTAAGATATGAACCGTCGTAAAACCGCATTAAACAATGTCAATTAGTGAGATGCAGTGTTTTTCACCATTAAAAGTGGGGAACTGCGATATCTAATGTGAAAGCGCATGAAACCGTCGTAATCTTGTAGAAAACATTGTAAAGTTGCGAGTAAAACGTTTTCTAACGATAGAAGTGCGAAGGTTAGGTTAGGTTAGGTTAGGTTAGTTTAAGCTGGGTAGCGTCGTGAAACTACCAAAAACGACGTCATCTAACGAGATAGTGTTGTTTTATAGCGAGTATTAAACTGCGATAGGTGAAATGTTGTGAAAGCACACAAAACGGCATGAACAAGCCAAATACTGCGTGTTCTACCGTTACAAGTGCGAAACTGCTATATTGTGATATTCTCGTTAAAGCGCATGCAAGCATCATTAAACCTTAAAGAACAATGTCATTTAGCGAGATACAGCGTTCTGTACTGCAATAAGTTGGTGAAAAACTGTGAGGTTATGCAAATATCGTAATTGTGAACAAAACAGTGCAATAGAGCGTTTTTAGATACAAGTGCGAATGTTAGGTTAGGTTAAGATATGAACCGTCGTAAAACCGCATTAAACAATGTCAATTAGTGAGATGCAGTAATTTTCACCATTAAAAGTGGGGAACTGCGATATCTAATGTGAAAGCGCTTGCAACCGTCGTTAGGTTAGGTTAGGTTAGGTTAGGTTAGGTTAGGTTAGGTTAGGTTAGGTTTGGTTAGGTTAGGTTAGGTTAGGTTAGATTAGGTTAGGTTGGGTTGAGTTGGGTTAGGTTAGGTTAGGTTAGGTTAGGTTAGGTTGGGTTAGGTTAGGTTAGGTTAGGTTAGGTTACGTTAGGTTAGGTTAGGTTACGTTAGGTTAGGTTAGGTTAGGTAAGGATAATTTGGTTAGGTTAGGTAAGGTTAGGTTAGGTTAGGTTAGGTTGGGTTGGGTGTTGTTGGGTTGGGTTGGGTTGGGTTAGGTTGGGTTAGGTTAGGTTAGGTTACGTTAGGTTAGGTTAGGTTAGGTTACGTTAGGTTAGGTTAGGTTAGGTTAGGTTACGTTAGGTTCGGTTAGGTCAGGTAAGGTCAGGTTACGTTAGAATAGGTTAGGTTAGGTTACGTTAGGTTAGGTTAAGTTAGGTTAGGTTAGGTATGGTTAGGTTAGGTTAGGTTAGCTTAGGTTAGGTTAGGTTGGGTTGGGTTGGGTTAGGTTGGGTTAGGTTAGGTTAGGTTAGGTTAGGTTGGGTTAGGTTAGTTTAAGTTAGGTTAGGTTAGGTTAGGTTGGGTTGGGTTGGGTTAGGTTAGGTTAGGTTAGGTTAGGTAAGGTTAGGTTAGGTTAGGTTACGTTAGGTTAAGGTATGAACCGTCGTAAAACCGCATTAAACAATGTCACTTAGTGAGATGCAGTGTTTTTCACCTTTACAAGTTGGGAACTGTGATATCTAATGTTAAAGCGCTTGAAACCGTCGTAATGTTGTAGAAAGCAATGTAAAGTAGCGAGTAAAACGTTTTCTAACGATAGAAGTGCGAAGGTTATGTAGGTTGAGGTATGTTAGTTTAAGCTAGGTAGCGTCGTGACACTACCAAAAACAACGTCGTCTAACGAGATAGTGTTGTTTTATTGCGAGTACGAAACTGCGATAGGTGAAATGTTGTGAAAGCACACAAAACGGCATGAACAAGCCAAATACTGCGTGTTGTACCGTTACAAGTGCGAATTTGCTATGTTGTGATATTCTCGTTAAAGCGCATGCAAGCATCGTGAAACCTTAAAGAACGATGTCATTTAGCGAGATACAGCGTTCTGTACTGCAATAAGTTGGTGAAAAACTGTGAGGTTATGCAAATATCCTAATTGTGAACGAAACAGTGTAATAGAGCGTTTTTTAATAAAAGTGCGAATGTTAGGTTAGGTTAAGATATGAACCGTCGTAAAACCGCATTAAACAATGTCACTTAGTGAGATGCAGTGTTTTTCACCATTACAAGTCGGGAACTGCGATATCTAATGTGAAAGCGCTTGCAAACGTCGTTAGGTTAGGTTAGGTTAGGTTAGGTTAGGTTAGGTTACGTTAGGTTAAGTTAGGTTAGGTTTGGTTAGGTTAGGTTAGGTTAGGTTAGGTTAGAGTATGTTAGGTATGGTTTGGTTAGGTTAGATTAGGTTAGGTTGGGTTAGGTAAGGTTAGGTTAGTTTAAGATATGAACCGCGCTAAAACCGCATTAAACAATGTCACTTAGTGAGATGCTGTGTTTTTCACCATTACAAGTCGGGAACTGCGATATCTAATGTGAAAGCGCATGAAACCGTCGTAATCTTGTAGAAAACATTGTAAAGTAGCGAATAAAACGTTTTCTAACGATAGAAGTGCGAAGATTCGGTTAGTTTGAGCTAGGTAGCGTCGTGAAACCACCAAAAACGATGTCATCTAACGAGATAGTGTTGTTTTATTGCGAGTACGAAACTGCGATAGGTGAAATATTGGGAAAGCACACAAAATGGCATGAACTAGCCAGATACTGCGTCTTGTGCCGTTACAAGTGCGAAACTGCTTGTGATATTCTCGTTAAAGCGCATGCAAGTATCGTGAAACCTTAAAGAACGATGTCATTTAGCGAGATACAGCGTTCTGTATTGTAATAAGTTGGTGAGAAACTGTGAGGTCAAGCAAATATCGTAATTGTGAACGAAACAGTGTAATTGAGCGTCTTTAGATACAAGTGCGAATGTTAGGTTAGGATGACATATCAACCGTCGTAAAACCGCATTAAACAATGTCACTTAGTGAGATGTAGTGTTTTTCAACATTACAAGTCGGGAACTACGATATCTAATGTGAAAGCGCATGAAACCGTCGTAATCTTGTAGAAAACATTGTAAAGTTGCGAGTAAAACGTTTTCTAACGATAGAAGTGCGAAGGTTAGGTTAGGTTAGGTTAGTTTAAGCTGGGTAGCGTCGTGAAACTACCAAAAACGACGTCATCTAACGAGATAGTGTTGTTTTATAGCGAGTGCGATAGGTGAAATGTTGTGAAAGCACACAAAACGGCATGAACAAGCCAAATACTGCGTGTTCTACCGTTACAAGTGCGAAACTGCTATATTGTGATATTCTCGTTAAAGCACATGCAAGCATCGTGAAACCTTAAAGAACAATGTCATTTAGCGAGATACAGCGTTCTGTACTGCAATAAGTTGGTGAAAAACTGTGAGGTTATGCAAATATCGTAATTGTGAACAAAACAGTGTAATAGAGCGTTTTACCTTACCTAACCTAACCAAATTATCCTTACCTAACCTAACCTAACCTAACGTAACCTAACCTAACCTAACGTAACCTAACCTAACCTAACCTAACCCAACCTAACCTAACCTAACCTAACCTAACCCAACTCAACCCAACCTAACCTAATCTAACCTAACCTAACCTAACCTAACCTAACCAAACCTAACCTAACCTAACCTAACCTAACCTAACCTAACGACGGTTGCAAGCGCTTTCACATTAGATATCGCAGTTCCCCACTTTTAATGGTGAAAAACACTGCATCTCACTAATTGACATTGTTTAATGCGGTTTTACGACGGTTCATATCTTAACCTAACCTAACATTCGCACTTGTATCTAAAAACGCTCTATTACACTGTTTTGTTCACAATTACGATATTTGCATAACCTCACAGTTTTTCACCAACTTATTGAAGTACAGAACGCTGTATCTCGCTAAATGACATTGTTCTTCAAGGTTTCACGATGCTTGCATGCGCTTTAACGAGAATATCACAATATAGCAGTTTCGCACTTGTAACGGTAGAACACGCAGTATTTGGCTTGTTCATGCCGTTTTGTGTGCTTTCACAACATTTCACCTATCGCAGTTTCGTACTCGCAATAAAACAACACTATCTCGTTAGATGACGTTGTTTTTGGTAGTTTCACTGCGCTACCTAGCTTAAACGAACATAACTCAACCTAACATGACCTTCGCACTTCTATCGTTAGAAAACGTTTTACTCGCTACTTTACATTGCTTTCTACAACATTACGACCGTTTCAAGCGCTTTCACATTAGATATCACAGTTCCCAACTTGTAAAGGTGAAAAACACTGCATCTCACTAAGTGACATTGTTTAATGCGGTTTTACGACGGTTCATACCTTAACCTAACGTAACCTAACCTAACCTAACCTAACCTTACCTAACCTAACCTAACCTAACCTAACCCAACCCAACCCAACCTAACCTAACCTAACCTAACCTAAACTAACCTAACCCAACCTAACCTAACCTAACCTAACCCAACCTAACCCAACCCAACCCAACCTAACCTATCCTAAGCTAACCTAACCTAACCTAACCAAACCTAACCTAACCTAACTTAACCTAACCTAACGTAACATAACCTAACCTAACCTATTCTAACGTAACCTAACCTTACCTGACCTAACCTAACCTAACGTAACCTAACCTAACCTAACCTAACGTAACCTAACCTAACCTAACCTAACCTAACCTAACGTAACCTAACCTAACCTAACCCAACCTAACCCAACCCAACCCAACCCAACAACACCCAACCCAACCTAACCTAACCTAACCTAACCTTACCTAACCTAACCAAATTATCCTTACCTAACCTAACCTAACCTAACGTAACCTAACCTAACCTAACGTAACCTAACCTAACCTAATTTAACCCAACCTAACCTAACCTAACCTAACCTAACCCAACTCAACCCAACCTAACCTAATCTAACCTAACCTAACCTAACCTAACGACGGTTGCAAGCGCTTTCACATTAGATATCGCAGTTCCCCACTTTTAATGGTAAAAACACTGCATCTCACTAATTGACATTGTTTAATGCGGTTTAACGACGGTTCATATCTTAACCTAACCTAACATTCGCACTTGTATACAAAACGCTCCATTACACTGTTTTGTTCACAATTACGATATTTGCATAACCTCACAGTTTTTCACCAACTTATTGCAGTACAGAACGCTGTATCTCGCTAAATGACATTGTTCTTTAAGGTTTCACGATGCTTGCATGCGCTTTAACGAGAATATCACAATATAGCAGTTTCGCACTTGTAACGGTAGAACACGCAGTATTTGGCTTGTTCATGCCGTTTTGTGTGCTTTCACAACATTTCACCTATCGCAGTTTAATACTCGCTATACAACAACACTATCTCGTTAGATGACGTCGTTTTTGGTAGTTTCACGACGCTACCTAGCTTAAACTAACCTAACCTAACCTAACCTTCGCACTTCTATCGTTAGAAAACGTTTTACTCGCAACTTTACAATGTTTTCTACAAGATTACGACGGTTTCATGCGCTTTCACATTAGATATCGTAGTTCCCGACTTGTAATGTTGAAAAACACTACATCTCACTAAGTGACATTGTTTAATGCGGTTTTACGACGGTTGATATGTCATCCTAACCTAACATTCGCACTTGTATCTAAAGACGCTCAATTACACTGTTTCGTTCACAATTACGATATTTGCTTGACCTCACAGTTTCTCACCAACTTATTACAATACAGAACGCTGTATCTCGCTAAATGACATCGTTCTTTAAGGTTTCACGATAATTGCATGCGCTTTAACGAGAATATCACAATAAAGCAGTTTCGCACTTGTAACGGCACAAGACGCAGTATCTGGCTAGGTCATGTCATTTTGTGTGCTTTCCCAATATTTCACCTATCGCAGTTTCGTACTCGCAATAAAACAACACTATCTCGTTAGATGACATCGTTTTTGGTGGTTTCACGACGCTACCTAGCTAACCGAACCTTCGCACTTCTATCGTTAGAAAACGTTTTATTCGCTACTTTACAATGTTTTCTACAAGATTACGACGGTTTCATGCGCTTTCACATTAGATATCGCAGTTCCCGACTTGTAATGGTGAAAAACACAGCATCTCACTAAGTGACATTGTTTAATGCGGTTTTAGCGCGGTTCATATCTTAACCTAACCTAACCTTACCTAACCCAACCTAACCTAACCTAACCTAACCTAACCTTACCTAACATACCCTAACCTAACCTAACCTAACCTAACCAAACCTAACCTAACCTAACCTAACGTAACCTAACCTAACCTAACCTAACCTAACCTAACGACGTTTGCAAGCGCTTTCACATTAGATATCGCAGTTCCCGACTTGTAATGGTGAAAACACTGCATCTCACTAAGTGACATTGTTTAATGCGGTTTTACGACGGTTCATATCTTAACCTAACCTAACATTCGCACTTGTATAAAAAACGCTCTATAACACTGTTTCGTTCACAATTAGGATATTTGCATAACCTCACAGTTTTTCACCAACTTATTGCAGTACAGAACGCTGTATCTCGCTAAATGACATCGTTCTTTAAGGTTTCACGATGCTTGCATGCGCTTTAACGAGAATATCACAACATAGCAGTTTCGCACTTGTAACGGTACAACACGCAGTATTTGGCTTGTTCATGCCGTTTTGTGTGCTTTCACAACATTTCACCTATCGCAGTTTCGTACTCGCAATAAAACAACACTATCTCGTTAGACGACGTTGTTTTTGGTAGTTTCACGACGCTACCTAGCTTAAACTAACATAACTCAACCTAACATAACCTTCGCACTTCTATCGTTAGAAAACGTTTTACTCGCTACTTTACATTGCTTTCTACAACATTACGACGGTTTCAAGCGCTTTAACATTAGATATCACAGTTCCCAACTTGTAAAGGAGAAAAACACTGCATCTCACTAAGTGACATTGTTTAATGCGGTTTTACGACGGTTCATACCTTAACCTAACGTAACCTAACCTAACCTATCCTAACCTTACCTAACCTAACCTAACCTAACCCAACCCAACGTAACCTAACCTAACCTAACCTAAACTAACCTAACCCAACCTAACCTAACCTAACCTAACCTAACCCAACCTAACCCAACCCAACCCAACCTAACCTAACCTAAGCTAACCTAACCTAACCTAACCATACCTAACCTAACCTAACCTAACCTAACGTAACCTAACCTAACCTAACCTATTCTAACGTAACCTAACCTTACCTGACCTAACCTAACCTAACGTAACCTAACCTAACCTAACCTAACGTAACCTAACCTAACCTAACCTAACGTAACCTAACCTAACCTAACCCAACCTAACCCAACCCAACCCAACCCAACAACACCCAACCCAACCTAACCTAACCTAACCTAACCTTACCTAACCTAACCAAATTATCCTTACCTAACCTAACCTAACCTAACGTAACCTAACCTAACCTAACGTAACCTAATTTAACCTAACCTAACCCAACCTAACCTAACCTAACCTAACCTAACCCAACTCAACCCAACCTAACCTAATCTAACCTAACCTAACCTAACCTAACCTAACCAAACCTAACCTAACCTAACCTAACCTAACCTAACCTAACCTAAAGACGGTTGCAAGCGCTTTCACATTAGATATCGCAGTTCCCCACTTTTAATGGTGAAAAACACTGCATCTCACTAATTGACATTGTTTAATGCGGTTTTACGACGGTTCATATCTTAACCTAACCTAACATTCGCACTTGTATCTAAAAACGCTCTATTACACTGTTTTGTTCACAAATACGATATTTGCATAACCTCACAGTTTTTCACCAACTTATTGCAGTACAGAACGCTGTATCTCGCTAAATGACATTGTTCTTTAAGGTTTCACGATGCTTGCATGTGCTTTAACGAGAATATCACAATATAGCAGTTTCGCACTTGTAACGGTAGAACACGCAGTATTTGGCTTGTTCATGCCGTTTTGTGTGCTTTCACAACATTTCACCTATCGCACTCGCTATAAAACAACACTATCTCGTTAGATGACGTCGTTTTTGGTAGTTTCACGACGCTACCCAGCTTAAACTAACCTAACCTAACCTAACCTTCGCACTTCTATCGTTAGAAAACGTTTTACTCGCAACTTTACAATGTTTTCTACAAGATTACGACGGTTTCATGCGCTTTCACATTAGATATCGTAGTTCCCGACTTGTAATGTTGAAAAACACTACATCTCACTAAGTGACATTGTTTAATGCGGTTTTACGACGGTTGATATGTCATCCTAGCCTAACATTTGCACTTGTATCTAAAGACGCTCAATTACACTGTTTCGTTCACAATTACGATATTTGCTTGACCTCACAGTTTCTCACCAACTTATTACAGTACAGAACGCTGTATCTCGCTAAATGACATCGTTCTTTAAGGTTTCACGATACTTGCATGCGCTTTAACGAGAATATCACAATAAAGCAGTTTCGCACTTGTAACGGCACAAGACGCAGTATCTGGCTAGTTCATGCCATTTTGTGTGCTTTCCCAATATTTCACCTATCGCAGTTTCGTACTCGCAATAAAACAACACTATCTCGTTAGATGACATCGTTTTTGGTGGTTTCACGACGCTACCTAGCTAACCGAACCTTCGCACTTCTATCGTTAGAAAACGTTTTATTCGCTACTTTACAATGTTTTCTACAAGATTACGACGGTTTCATGCGCTTTCACATTAGATATCGCAGTTCCCGACTTGTAATGGTGAAAAACACAGCATCTCACTAAGTGACATTGTTTAATGCGGTTTTAGCGCGGTTCATATCTTAACCTAACCTAACCTTACCTAACCCAACCTAACCTAACCTAACCTAACCTTACCTAACATACCCTAACCTAACCTAACCTAACCTAACCAAACCTAACCTAACCTAACCTAACGTAACCTAACCTAACCTAACCTAACCTAACCTAACGACGTTTGCAAGCGCTTTCACATTAGATATCGCAGTTCCCGACTTGTAATGGTGAAAACACTGCATCTCACTAAGTGACATTGTTTAATGCGGTTTTACGACGGTTCATATCTTAACCTAACCTAACATTCGCACTTGTATAAAAAACGCTCTATAACACTGTTTCGTTCACAATTAGGATATTTGCATAACCTCACAGTTTTTCACCAACTTATTGCAGTACAGAACGCTGTATCTCGCTAAATGACATCGTTCTTTAAGGTTTCACGATGCTTGCATGCGCTTTAACGAGAATATCACAACATAGCAGTTTCGCACTTGTAACGGTACAACACGCAGTATTTGGCTTGTTCATGCCGTTTTGTGTGCTTTCACAACATTTCACCTATCGCACTCGCAATAAAACAACACTATCTCGTTAGACGACGTTGTTTTTGGTAGTTTCACGACGCTACCTAGCTTAAACTAACATAACTCAACCTAACATAACCTTCGCACTTCTATCGTTAGAAAACGTTTTACTCGCTACTTTACATTGCTTTCTACAACATTACGACGGTTTCAAGCGCTTTAACATTAGATATCACAGTTCCCAACTTGTAAAGGAGAAAAACACTGCATCTCACTAAGTGACATTGTTTAATGCGGTTTTACGACGGTTCATACCTTAACCTAACGTAACCTAACCTAACCTATCCTAACCTTACCTAACCTAACCTAACCTAACCCAACCCAACGTAACCTAACCTAACCTAACCTAAACTAACCTAACCCAACCTAACCTAACCTAACCTAACCTAACCCAACCTAACCCAACCCAACCCAACCTAACCTAACCTAAGCTAACCTAACCTAACCTAACCATACCTAACCTAACCTAACCTAACCTAACGTAACCTAACCTAACCTAACCTATTCTAACGTAACCTAACCTTACCTGACCTAACCTAACCTAACGTAACCTAACCTAACCTAACCTAACGTAACCTAACCTAACCTAACCTAACGTAACCTAACCTAACCTAACCCAACCTAACCCAACCCAACCCAACCCAACAACACCCAACCCAACCTAACCTAACCTAACCTAACCTTACCTAACCTAACCAAATTATCCTTACCTAACCTAACCTAACCTAACGTAACCTAACCTAACCTAACGTAACCTAACCTAACCTAACCTAACCCAACCTAACCTAACCTAACCTAACCTAACCCAACTCAACCCAACCTAACCTAATCTAACCTAACCTAACCTAACCTAACCTAACCAAACCTAACCTAACCTAACCTAACCTAACCTAACCTAACCTAACGACGGTTGCAAGCGCTTTCACATTAGATATCGCAGTTCCCCACTTTTAATGGTGAAAAACACTGCATCTCACTAATTGACATTGTTTAATGCGGTTTTACGACGGTTCATATCTTAACCTAACCTAACATTCGCACTTGTATCTAAAAACGCTCTATTACACTGTTTTGTTCACAAATACGATATTTGCATAACCTCACAGTTTTTCACCAACTTATTGCAGTACAGAACGCTGTATCTCGCTAAATGACATTGTTCTTTAAGGTTTCACGATGCTTGCATGTGCTTTAACGAGAATATCACAATATAGCAGTTTCGCACTTGTAACGGTAGAACACGCAGTATTTGGCTTGTTCATGCCGTTTTGTGTGCTTTCACAACATTTCACCTATCGCACTCGCTATAAAACAACACTATCTCGTTAGATGACGTCGTTTTTGGTAGTTTCACGACGCTACCCAGCTTAAACTAACCTAACCTAACCTAACCTTCGCACTTCTATCGTTAGAAAACGTTTTACTCGCAACTTTACAATGTTTTCTACAAGATTACGACGGTTTCATGCGCTTTCACATTAGATATCGTAGTTCCCGACTTGTAATGTTGAAAAACACTACATCTCACTAAGTGACATTGTTTAATGCGGTTTTACGACGGTTGATATGTCATCCTAGCCTAACATTTGCACTTGTATCTAAAGACGCTCAATTACACTGTTTCGTTCACAATTACGATATTTGCTTGACCTCACAGTTTCTCACCAACTTATTACAGTACAGAACGCTGTATCTCGCTAAATGACATCGTTCTTTAAGGTTTCACGATACTTGCATGCGCTTTAACGAGAATATCACAATAAAGCAGTTTCGCACTTGTAACGGCACAAGACGCAGTATCTGGCTAGTTCATGCCATTTTGTGTGCTTTCCCAATATTTCACCTATCGCAGTTTCGTACTCGCAATAAAACAACACTATCTCGTTAGATGACATCGTTTTTGGTGGTTTCACGACGCTACCTAGCTCAAACTAACCGAACCTTCGCACTTCTATCGTTAGAAAACGTTTTATTCGCTACTTTACAATGTTTTCTACAAGATTACGACGGTTTCATGCGCTTTCACATTAGATATCGCAGTTCCCGACTTGTAATGGTGAAAAACACAGCATCTCACTAAGTGACATTGTTTAATGCGGTTTTAGCGCGGTTCATATCTTAAACTAACCTAACCTTACCTAACCCAACCTAACCTAATCTAACCTAACCAAACCATACCTAACATACTCTAACCTAACCTAACCTAACCTAACCTAACCTAACCAAACCTAACCTAACTTAACCTAACGTAACCTAACCTAACCTAACCTAACCTAACCTAACCTAACCTAACGACGTTTGCAAGCGCTTTCACATTAGATATCGCAGTTCCCGACTTGTAATGGTGAAAAACACTGCATCTCACTAAGTGACATTGTTTAATGCGGTTTTACGACGGTTCATATCTTAACCTAACCTAACATTCGCACTTTTATTAAAAAACGCTCTATTACACTGTTTCGTTCACAATTAGGATATTTGCATAACCTCACAGTTTTTCACCAACTTATTGCAGTACAGAACGCTGTATCTCGCTAAATGACATCGTTCTTTAAGGTTTCACGATGCTTGCATGCGCTTTAACGAGAATATCACAACATAGCAAATTCGCACTTGTAACGGTACAACACGCAGTATTTGGCTTGTTCATGCCGTTTTGTGTGCTTTCACAACATTTCACCTATCGCAGTTTCGTACTCGCAATAAAACAACACTATCTCGATAGACGACGTTGTTTTTGGTAGTGTCACGACGCTACCTAGCTTAAACTAACATACCTCAACCTACATAACCTTCGCACTTCTATCGTTAGAAAACGTTTTACTCGCTACTTTACATTGCTTTCTACAACATTACGACGGTTTCAAGCGCTTTAACATTAGATATCACAGTTCCCAACTTGTAAAGGTGAAAAACACTGCATCTCACTAAGTGACATTATTTAATGCGGTTTTACGACGGTTCATACCTTAACCTAACGTAACCTAACCTAACCTAACCTTACCTAACCTAACCTAACCTAACCTAACCCAACCCAACCTAACCTAACCTAACCTAACTTAAACTATCCTAACCCAACCTAACCTAACCTAACCTAACCTAACCCAACCTAACCCAACCCAACCCAACCTAACCTAACCTAAGCTAACCTAACCTAACCTAACCATACCTAACCTAACCTAACTTAACCTAACCTAACGTAACCTAACCTAACCTAACCTATCCTAACGTAACCTGACCTTACCTGACCTAACCGAACCTAACGTAACCTAACCTAACCTAACCTAACGTAACCTAACCTAACCTAACCTAACGTAACCTAACCTAACCTAACCCAACCTAACCCAACCCAACCCAACCCAACAACACCCAACCCAACCTAACCTAACCTAACCTAACCTTACCTAACCTAAGCAAATTATCCTTACCTAACCTAACCTAACCTAACGTAACCTAACCTAACCTAACGTAACCTAACCTAACCTAACCTAACCTAACCCAACCTAACCTAACCTAACCTAACCTAACCTAACCCAACTCAACCCAACCTAACCTAATCTAACCTAACCTAACCTAACCTAACCAAACCTAACCTAACCTAACCTAACCTAACCTAACCTAACGACGGTTGCAAGCGCTTTCACATTAGATAACGCAGTTCCCCACTTTTAATGGTGAAAAACACTGCATCTCACTAATTGACATTGTTTAATGCGGTTTTACGACGGTTCATATCTTAACCTAACCTAACATTCGCACTTGTATCTAAAAACGCTCTATTGCACTGTTTTGTTCACAATTACGATATTTGCATAACCTCACAGTTTTTCACCAACTTATTGCAGTACAGAACGCTGTATCTCGCTAAATGACATTGTTCTTTAAGGTTTAATGATGCTTGCATGCGCTTTAACGAGAATATCACAATATAGCAGTTTCGCACTTGTAACGGTAGAACACGCAGTATTTGGCTTGTTCATGCCGTTTTGTGTGCTTTCACAACATTTCACCTATCGCAGTTTAATACTCGCTATAAAACAACACTATCTCGTTAGATGACGTCGTTTTTGGTAGTTTCACGACGCTACCCAGCTTAAACTAACCTAACCTAACCTAACCTAACCTTCGCACTTCTATCGTTAGAAAACGTTTTACTCGCAACTTTACAATGTTTTCTACAAGATTACGACGGTTTCATGCGCTTTCACATTAGATATCGCAGTTCCCCACTTTTAATGGTGAAAAACACTGCATCTCACTAATTGACATTGTTTAATGCGGTTTTACGACGGTTCATATCTTAACCTAACCTAACATTCGCACTTGTATCTAAAAACGCTCTATTACACTGTTTTGTTCACAATTACGATATTTGCATAACCTCACAGTTTTTCACCAACTTATTGCAGTACAGAACGCTGTATCTCGCTAAATGACATTGTTCTTTAAGGTTTCACGATGCTTGCATGCGCTTTAACGAGAATATCACAATATAGCAGTTTCGCACTTGTAACGGTAGAACACGCAGTATTTGGCTTGTTCATGCCGTTTTGTGTGCTTTCACAACATTTCACCTATCGCACTCGCTATAAAACAACACTATCTCGTTAGATGACGTCGTTTTTGGTAGTTTCACGACGCTACCCAGCTTAAACTAACCTAACCTAACCTAACCTTCGCACTTCTATCGTTAGAAAACGTTTTACTCGCAACTTTACAATGTTTTCTACAAGATTACGACGGTTTCATGCGCTTTCACATTAGATATCGTAGTTCCCGACTTGTAATGTTGAAAAACACTACATCTCACTAAGTGACATTGTTTAATGCGGTTTTACGACGGTTGATATGTCATCCTAGCCTAACATTTGCACTTGTATCTAAAGACGCTCAATTACACTGTTTCGTTCACAATTACGATATTTGCTTGACCTCACAGTTTCTCACCAACTTATTACAGTACAGAACGCTGTATCTCGCTAAATGACATCGTTCTTTAAGGTTTCACGATACTTGCATGCGCTTTAACGAGAATATCACAATAAAGCAGTTTCGCACTTGTAACGGCACAAGACGCAGTATCTGGCTAGTTCATGCCATTTTTTGTGCTTTCCCAATATTTCACCTATCGCAGTTCCGTACTCGCAATAAAACAACACTATCTCGTTAGATGACATCGTTTTTGGTGGTTTCACGACGCTACCTAGCTCAAACTAACCGAACCTTCGCACTTCTATCGTTAGAAAACGTTTTATTCGCTACTTTACAATGTTTTCTACAAGATTACGACGGTTTCATGCGCTTTCACATTAGATATCGCAGTTCCCGACTTGTAATGGTGAAAAACACAGCATCTCACTAAGTGACATTGTTTAATGCGGTTTTAGCGCGGTTCATATCTTA
>NC_134704.1:224336220-224348720 GCF_043290135.1 Rhipicephalus microplus
TTGGCTTGTTCATGCCGTTTTGTGTGCTTTCACAACATTTCACCTATCGCAGTTTAATACTCGCTATAAAACAACACTATCTCGTTAGATGACGTCGTTTTTGGTAGTTTCACGACGCTACCTAGCTTAAACTAACCTAACCTAACCTAACCTTCGCACTTCTATCGTTAGAAAACGTTTTACTCGCCACTTTACAATGTTTTCTACAAGATTACGACGGTTTCATGTGCTTTCACATTAGATATCGTAGTTCCCGACTTGTAATGTTGAAAAACACTACATCTCACTAAGTGACATTGTTTAATGCGGTTTTACGACGGTTGATATGTCAACCTAACCTAACATTCGCACTTGTATCTAAAGACGCTCAATTACACTGTTTCGTTCACAATTACAATATTTGCTTGACCTCACAGTTTCTCACCAACTTATTACAGTACAGAACGCTGTATCTCGCTAAATGACATCGTTCTTTAAGGTTTCACGATACTTGCATGCGCTTTACCGAGAATGTCACAACATAGCAGTTTCGCACTTGTAACGGTACAACACGCAGTATTTGGCTCGTTCATGCCGTTTTGTGTGCTTTCACAACATTTTACCTATCGCAGTTTCGTACTCGCAATAAAACAACACTATCTCGTTAGATGACGTCGTTTTTGGTGGTTTCACGACGAGCTTAAACTAACATAACTCAACCTAACATAACCTTCGCACTTCTATCATTAGAAAACGTTTTACTCGCTACTTTACATTGCTTTCTACAACATCACGACGGTTTCAAGCGCTTTCACATTAGATATCGCAGTTCCCAACTTGTAAAGGTGAAAAACACTGCATCTCACTAAGTGACATTGTTTATTGCGGTTTTACGACGGTTCATACCTTAACCTAACGTAACCTAACCTAACCTAACCCAACCTAACCTAACATAACCTAACCTAACCTAACCTAACCTAACCAAACCTAACCTAACCTAACCTAACCTAACCTAACCTAACCTAACGACGTTTGCAAGCGCTTTCACATTAGATATCGCAGTTCCCAACTTGTAATGGTGAAAAACACTGCATCTCACTAAGTGACATTGTTTAATGCGGTTTTACGACGGTTCATATCTTAACCTAACCTAACATTCGCACTTGTATTAAAAAACGCTCTATTACACTGTTTCGTTCACAATTAGGATATTTGCATAACCTCACAGTTTTTCACCAATTATTGCAGTACAGAACGCTGTATCTCGCTAAATGACATCGTTCTTTAAGGTTTCACGATGCTTGCATGCGCTTTAACGAGAATATCACAACATAGCAGTTTCGCACTTGTAACGGTACAACACGCAGTATTTGGCTTGTTCATGCTGTTTTGTGTGCTTTCACAACATTTCACATATCGCAGTTTCGTACTCGCAATTAAACAACACTATCTCGTTAGATGACGTTGTTTTTGGTAGTTTCACGACGCTACCTAGCTTAAACTAACATAACTCAACCTAACATAACCTTCGCACTTCTATCGTTAGAAAACGTTTTACTCGCTACTTTACATTGCTTTCTACAACATTACGACGGTTTCAAGCGCTTTCACATTAGATATCACAATTCCCAACTTGTAAATGTGAAAAACACTGCATCTCACTAAGTGACATTGTTTAATGCGGTTTTACGACGGTTCATACCTTAACCTAACGTAACCTAACCTAACCTAACCTAACCTTACCTAACCTAACCTAACCTAACCTAACCAACCCAACCCAACCTAACCAACCCAACCCATCCTAACCTAACCTAACCTAAACTAACCTAACCCAACCTAACCTAACCTAACCTAACCTAACCCAACCCAACCTAACCTAACCTAAGCTAACCTAACCTAACCTAACCTAACCTAACTTAACCTAACCTAACGTAACCTAACCTAACCTAACCTAACCTAACCTATTCTAACGTAACCTAACCTTACCTGACCTAACCTAACCTAACGTAACCTAACCTAACCTAACCTAACCTAACCTAACATAACCTAACGTAACCTAACCTAACCTAACGTAACCTAACCTAACCTAACCTAACCCAACCTAACCCAACCCAACCCAACCCAACAACACCCAACCCAACCTAACCTAACCTAACCTAACCTTACCTAACCTAACCAAATTATCCTTACCTAACCTAACCTCACCTAACGTAACCTAACCTAACCTAACCTAACGTAACCTAACCTAACCTAACGTAACCTAACCTAACCTAACCTAACCCAATCTAACCTAACCTAACCTAACCCAACTCAACCCAACCTAACCTAATCTAACCTAACCTAACCTAACCTAACCTAACCAAACCTAACCTAACCTAACCTAACCTAACCTAACCTAACGACGGTTGCAAGCGCTTTCACATTAGATATCGCAGTTCCCCACTTTTAATGGTAAAAACACTGCATCTCACTAATTGACATTGTTTAATGCGGTTTTACGACGGTTCATATCTAAACCTAACCTAACATTCGCACTTGTATATAAAACGCTCCATTACACTGTTTTGTTCACAATTACGATATTTGCATAACCTCACAGTTTTTCACCAACTTATTGCAGTACAGAACGCTGTATCTCGCTAAATGACATTGTTCTTTAAGGTTTCACGATGCTTGCATGCGCTTTAACGAGAATATCACAATATAGCAGTTTCGCACTTGTAACGGTAGAACACGCAGTATTTGGCTTGTTCATGCCGTTTTGTGTGCTTTCACAACATTTCACCTATCGCAGTTTAATACTCGCTATATAACAACACTATCTCGTTAGATGACGTCGTTTTTGGTAGTTTCACGACGCTACCTAGCTTAAACTAACCTAACCTAACCTAACCTTCGCACTTCTATCGTTAGAAAACGTTTTACTCGCAACTTTACAATGTTTTCTACAAGATTACGACGGTTTCATGCGCTTTCACATTAGATATCGTAGTTCCCGACTTGTAATGTTGAAAAACACTACATCTCACTAAGTGACATTGTTTAATGCGGTTTTACGACGGTTGATATGTCATCCTAACCTAACATTCGCACTTGTATCTAAAGACGCTCAATTACACTGTTTCGTTCACAATTACGATATTTGCTTGACCTCACAGTTTCTCACCAACTTATTACAGTACAGAACGCTGTATCTCGCTAAATGACATCGTTCTTTAAGGTTTCACGATACTTGCGTGCGCTTTAACGAGAATATCACAATAAAGCAGTTTCGCACTTGTAACGGCACAAGACGCAGTATCTGGCTAGGTCATGTCATTTTGTGTGCTTTCCCAATATTTCACCTATCGCAGTTTCGTACTCGCAATAAAACAACACTATCTCGTTAGATGACATCGTTTTTGGTGGTTTCACGACGCTACCTAGCTAACCGAACCTTCGCACTTCTATCGTTAGAAAACGTTTTATTCGCTACTTTACAATGTTTTCTACAAGATTACGACGGTTTCATGCGCTTTCACATTAGATATCGCAGTTCCCGACTTGTAATGGTGAAAAACACAGCATCTCACTAAGTGACATTGTTTAATGCGGTTTTAGCGCGGTTCATATCTTAACCTAACCTAACCTTACCTAACCCAACCTAACCTAACCTAACCTAACCTAACCTTACCTAACATACCCTAACCTAACCTAACCTAACCTAACCAAACCTAACCTAACCTAACCTAACGTAACCTAACCTAACCTAACCTAACCTAACCTAACGACGTTTGCAAGCGCTTTCACATTAGATATCGCAGTTCCCGACTTGTAATGGTGAAAAACACTGCATCTCACTAAGTGACATTGTTTAATGCGGTTTTACGACGGTTCATATCTTAACCTAACCTAACATTCGCACTTGTATAAAAAACGCTCTATAACACTGTTTCGTTCACAATTAGGATATTTGCATAACCTCACAGTTTTTCACCAACCTATTGCAGTACAGAACGCTGTATCTCGCTAAATGACATCGTTCTTTAAGGTTTCACGATGCTTGCATGCGCTTTAACGAGAATATCACAACATAGCAGTTTCGCACTTGTAACGGTACAACACGCAGTATTTGGCTTGTTCATGCCGTTTTGTGTGCTTTCACAACATTTCACCTATCGCAGTTTCGTACTCGCAATAAAACAACACTATCTCGTTAGACGACGTTGTTTTTGGTAGTTTCACGACGCTACCTAGCTTAAACTAACATAACTCAACCTAACATAACCTTCGCACTTCTATCGTTAGAAAACGTTTTACTCGCTACTTTACATTGCTTTCTACAACATTACGACGGTTTCAAGCGCTTTAACATTAGATATCACAGTTCCCAACTTGTAAAGGAGAAAAACACTGCATCTCACTAAGTGACATTGTTTAATGCGGTTTTACGACGGTTCATACCTTAACCTAACGTAACCTAACCTAACCTATCCTAACCTTACCTAACCTAACCTAACCTAACCCAACCCAACCCAACCTAACCTAACCTAACCTAACCTAAACTAACCTAACCCAACCTAACCTAACCTAACCTAACCTAACCCAACCTAACCCAACCCAACCCAACCTAACCTAAGCTAACCTAACCTAACCTAACCATACCTAACCTAACCTAACTTAACCTAACCTAACGTAACCTAACCTAACCTAACCTATTCTAACGTAACCTAACCTTACCTGACCTAACCTAACCTAACGTAACCTAACCTAACCTAACCTAACGTAACCTAACCTAACCTAACCTAACGTAACCTAACCTAACCTAACCCAACCTAACCCAACCCAACCCAACCCAACAACACCCAACCCAACCTAACCTAACCTTACCTAACCTAACCAAATTATCCTTACCTAACCTAACCTAACCTAACGTAACCTAACCTAACCTAACGTAACCTAACCTAACCTAACCTAACCTAACCCAACCTAACCCAACCCAACCCAACCCAACAACACCCAACCCAACCTAACCTAACCTTACCTAACCTAACCAAATTATCCTTACCTAACCTAACCTAACCTAACGTAACCTAACCTAACCTAACGTAACCTAACCTAACCTAACCTAACCCAACCTAACCTAACCTAACCTAACCTAACCTAACCCAACTCAACCCAACCTAACCTAATCTAACCTAACCTAACCTAACCTAACCTAACCAAACCTAACCTAACCTAACCTAACCTAACCTAACCTAACGACGGTTGCAAGCGCTTTCACATTAGATATCGCAGTTCCCCACTTTTAATGGTGAAAAACACTGCATCTCACTAATTGACATTGTTTAATGCGGTTTTACGACGGTTCATATCTTAACCTAACCTAACATTCGCACTTGTATCTAAAAACGCTCTATTACACTGTTTTGTTCACAATTACGATATTTGCATAACCTCACAGTTTTTCACCAACTTATTGCAGTACAGAACGCTGTATCTCGCTAAATGACATTGTTCTTCAAGGTTTCACGATGCTTGCATGCGCTTTAACGAGAATATCACAATATAGCAGTTTCGCACTTGTAACGGTAGAACACGCAGTATTTGGCTTGTTCATGCTGTTTTGTGTGCTTTCACAACATTTCACATATCGCAGTTTCGTACTCGCAATTAAACAACACTATCTCGTTAGATGACGTTGTTTTTGGTAGTTTCACGACGCTACCTAGCTTAAACTAACATAACTCAACCTAGCATAACCTTCGCACTTCTATCGTTAGAAAACGTTTTACTCGCTACTTTACATTGCTTTCTACAACATTACGACGGTTTCAAGCGCTTTCACATTAGATATCACAATTCCCAACTTGTAAATGTGAAAAACACTGCATCTCACTAAGTGACATTGTTTAATGCGGTTTTACGACGGTTCATACCTTAACCTAACGTAACCTAACCTAACCTAACCTTACCTAACCTAACCTAACCTAACCTAACCAACCCAACCCAACCTAACCAACCCAACCCATCCTAACCTAACCTAACCTAAACTAACCTAACCCAACCTAACCTAACCTAACCTAACCTAACCCAACCCAACCTAACCTAACCTAAGCTAACCTAACCTAACCTAACCTAACCTAACTTAACCTAACCTAACGTAACCTAACCTAACCTAACCTAACCTATTCTAACGTAACCTAACCTTACCTGACCTAACCTAACCTAACGTAACCTAACCTAACCTAACCTAACCTAACATAACCTAACGTAACCTAACCTAACCTAACGTAACCTAACCTAACCTAACCTAACCCAACCTAACCCAACCCAACCCAACCCAACAACACCCAACCCAACCTAACCTAACCTAACCTAACCTTACCTAACCTAACCAAATTATCCTTACCTAACCTAACCTCACCTAACGTAACCTAACCTAACCTAACCTAACGTAACCTAACCTAACCTAACGTAACCTAACCTAACCTAACCTAACCCAACCTAACCTAACCTAACCTAACCCAACTCAACCCAACCTAACCTAATCTAACCTAACCTAACCTAACCTAACCTAACCAAACCTAACCTAACCTAACCTAACCTAACCTAACCTAACGACGGTTGCAAGCGCTTTCACATTAGATATCGCAGTTCCCCACTTTTAATGGTAAAAACACTGCATCTCACTAATTGACATTGTTTAATGCGGTTTTACGACGGTTCATATCTAAACCTAACCTAACATTCGCACTTGTATATAAAACGCTCCATTACACTGTTTTGTTCACAATTACGATATTTGCATAACCTCACAGTTTTTCACCAACTTATTGCAGTACAGAACGCTGTATCTCGCTAAATGACATTGTTCTTTAAGGTTTCACGATGCTTGCATGCGCTTTAACGAGAATATCACAATATAGCAGTTTCGCACTTGTAACGGTAGAACACGCAGTATTTGGCTTGTTCATGCCGTTTTGTGTGCTTTCACAACATTTCACCTATCGCAATTTAATACTCGCTATATAACAACACTATCTCGTTAGATGACGTCGTTTTTGGTAGTTTCACGACGCTACCTAGCTTAAACTAACCTAACCTAACCTAACCTTCGCACTTCTATCGTTAGAAAACGTTTTACTCGCAACTTTACAATGTTTTCTACAAGATTACGACGGTTTCATGCGCTTTCACATTAGATATCGTAGTTCCCGACTTGTAATGTTGAAAAACACTACATCTCACTAAGTGACATTGTTTAATGCGGTTTTACGACGGTTGATATGTCATCCTAACCTAACATTCGCACTTGTATCTAAAGACGCTCAATTACACTGTTTCGTTCACAATTACGATATTTGCTTGACCTCACAGTTTCTCACCAACTTATTACAGTACAGAACGCTGTATCTCGCTAAATGACATCGTTCTTTAAGGTTTCACGATACTTGCATGCGCTTTAACGAGAATATCACAATAAAGCAGTTTCGCACTTGTAACGGCACAAGACGCAGTATCTGGCTAGGTCATGTCATTTTGTGTGCTTTCCCAATATTTCACCTATCGCAGTTTCGTACTCGCAATAAAACAACACTATCTCGTTAGATGACATCGTTTTTGGTGGTTTCACGACGCTACCTAGCTAACCGAACCTTCGCACTTCTATCGTTAGAAAACGTTTTATTCGCTACTTTACAATGTTTTCTACAAGATTACGACGGTTTCATGCGCTTTCACATTAGATATCGCAGTTCCCGACTTGTAATGGTGAAAAACACAGCATCTCACTAAGTGACATTGTTTAATGCGGTTTTAGCGCGGTTCATATCTTAACCTAACCTAACCTTACCTAACCCAACCTAACCTAACCTAACCTAACCTAACCTTACCTAACATACCCTAACCTAACCTAACCTAACCTAACCAAACCTAACCTAACCTAACCTAACGTAACCTAACCTAACCTAACCTAACCTAACGACGTTTGCAAGCGCTTTCACATTAGATATCGCAGTTCCCGACTTGTAATGGTGAAAAACACTGCATCTCACTAAGTGACATTGTTTAATGCGGTTTTACGACGGTTCATATCTTAACCTAACCTAACATTCGCACTTGTATAAAAAACGCTCTATAACACTGTTTCGTTCACAATTAGGATATTTGCATAACCTCACAGTTTTTCACGAACTTATTGCAGTACAGAACGCTGTATCTCGCTAAATGACATCGTTCTTTAAGGTTTCACGATGCTTGCATGAGCTTTAACGAGAATATCACAACATAGCAGTTTCGCACTTGTAACGGTACAACACGCAGTATTTGGCTTGTTCATGCCGTTTTGTGTGCTTTCACAATATTTCACCTATCGCAGTTTCGTACTCGCAATAAAACAACACTATCTCGTTAGACGACGTTGTTTTTGGTAGTTTCACGACGCTACCTAGCTTAAACTAACATAACTCAACCTAACATAACCTTCGCACTTCTATCGTTAGAAAACGTTTTACTCGCTACTTTACATTGCTTTCTACAACATTACGACGGTTTCAAGCGCTTTAACATTAGATATCACAGTTCCCAACTTGTAAAGGAGAAAAACACTGCATCTCACTAAGTGACATTGTTTAATGCGGTTTTACGACGGTTCATACCTTAACCTAACGTAACCTAACCTAACCTATCCTAACCTTACCTAACCTAACCTAACCTAACCCAACCCAACCCAACCTAACCTAACCTAACCTAACCTAAACTAACCTAACCCAACCTAACCTAACCTAACCTAACCTAACCCAACCTAACCCAACCCAACCCAACCTAACCTAAGCTAACCTAACCTAACCTAACCATACCTAACCTAACCTAACTTAACCTAACCTAACGTAACCTAACCTAACCTAACCTATTCTAACGTAACCTAACCTTACCTGACCTAACCTAACCTAACGTAACCTAACCTAACCTAACCTAACGTAAGCTAACCTAACCTAACCTAACGTAACCTAACCTAACCTAACCCAACCTAACCCAACCCAACCCAACCCAACAACACCCAACCCAACCTAACCTAACCTTACCTAACCTAACCAAATTATCCTTACCTAACCTAACCTAACCTAACGTAACCTAACCTAACCTAACGTAACCTAACCTAACCTAACCTAACCTAACCCAACCTAACCTAACCTAACCCAACCTAACCCAACCCAACCCAACCCAACAACACCCAACCCAACCTAACCTAACCTTACCTAACCTAACCAAATTATCCTTACCTAACCTAACCTAACCTAACGTAACATAACCTAACCTAACGTAACCTAACCTAACCTAACCTAACCCAACCTAACCTAACCTAACCTAACCTAACCTAACCCAACTCAACCCAACCTAACCTAATCTACCCTAACCTAACCTAACCTAACCTAACCAAACCTAACCTAACCTAACCTAACCTAACCTAACCTAACCTAACGACGGTTGCAAGCGCTTTCACATTAGATATCGCAGTTCCCCACTTTTAATGGTGAAAAACACTGCATCTCACTAATTGACATTGTTTAATGCGGTTTTACGACGGTTCATATCTTAACCTAACCTAACATTCGCACTTGTATCTAAAAACGCTCTATTACACTGTTTTGTTCACAATTACGATATTTGCATAACCTCACAGTTTTTCACCAACTTATTGCAGTACAGAACGCTGTATCTCGCTAAATGACATTGTTCTTCAAGGTTTCACGATACTTGCATGCGCTTTAACGAGAATATCACAATATAGCAGTTTCGCACTTGTAACGGTAGAACACGCAGTATTTGGCTTGTTCATGCTGTTTTGTGTGCTTTCACAACATTTCACATATCGCAGTTTCGTACTCGCAATTAAACAACACTATCTCGTTAGATGACGTTGTTTTTGGTAGTTTCACGACGCTACCTAGCTTAAACTAACATAACTCAACCTAACATAACCTTCGCACTTCTATCGTTAGAAAACGTTTTACTCGCTACTTTACATTGCTTTCTACAACATTACGACGGTTTCAAGCGCTTTCACATTAGATATCACAATTCCCAACTTGTAAATGTGAAAAACACTGCATCTCACTAAGTGACATTGTTTAATGCGGTTTTACGACGGTTCATACCTTAACCTAACGTAACCTAACCTAACCTAACCTAACCTTACCTAACCTAACCTAACCTAACCTAACCAACCCAACCCAACCTAACCAACCCAACCCATCCTAACCTAACCTAACCTAAACTAACCTAACCCAACCTAACCTAACCTAACCTAACCTAACCCAACCCAACCTAACCTAACCTAAGCTAACCTAACCTAACCTAACCTAACCTAACTTAACCTAACCTAACGTAACCTAACCTAACCTAACCTAACCTAACCTATTCTAACGTAACCTAACCTTACCTGACCTAACCTAACCTAACGTAACCTAACCTAACCTAACCTAACCTAACATAACCTAACGTAACCTAACCTAACCTAACGTAACCTAACCTAACCTAACCTAACCCAACCTAACCCAACCCAACCCAACCCAATAACACCCAACCCAACCTAACCTAACCTAACCTAACCTTACCTAACCTAACCAAATTATCCTTACCTAACCTAACCTCACCTAACGTAACCTAACCTAACCTAACCTAACGTAACCTAACCTAACCTAACGTAACCTAACCTAACCTAACCTAACCCAACCTAACCTAACCTAACCTAACCCAACTCAACCCAACCTAACCTAATCTAACCTAACCTAACCTAACCTAACCTAACCAAACCTAACCTAACCTAACCTAACCTAACCTAACCTAACGACGGTTGCAAGCGCTTTCACATTAGATATCGCAGTTCCCCACTTTTAATGGTAAAAACACTGCATCTCACTAATTGACATTGTTTAATGCGGTTTTACGACGGTTCATATCTAAACCTAACCTAACATTCGCACTTGTATATAAAACGCTCCATTACACTGTTTTGTTCACAATTACGATATTTGCATAACCTCACAGTTTTTCACCAACTTATTGCAGTACAGAACGCTGTATCTCGCTAAATGACATTGTTCTTTAAGGTTTCACGATGCTTGCATGCGCTTTAACGAGAATATCACAATATAGCAGTTTCGCACTTGTAACGGTAGAACACGCAGTATTTGGCTTGTTCATGCCGTTTTGTGTGCTTTCACAACATTTCACCTATCGCAGTTTAATACTCGCTATATAACAACACTATCTCGTTAGATGACGTCGTTTTTGGTAGTTTCACGACGCTACCTAGCTTAAACTAACCTAACCTAACCTAACCTTCGCACTTCTATCGTTAGAAAACGTTTTACTCGCAACTTTACAATGTTTTCTACAAGATTACGACGGTTTCATGCGCTTTCACATTAGATATCGTAGTTCCCGACTTGTAATGTTGAAAAACACTACATCTCACTAAGTGACATTGTTTAATGCGGTTTTACGACGGTTGATATGTCATCCTAACCTAACATTCGCACTTGTATCCAAAGACGCTCAATTACACTGTTTCGTTCACAATTACGATATTTGCTTGACCTCACAGTTTCTCACCAACTTATTACAGTACAGAACGCTGTATCTCGCTAAATGACATCGTTCTTTAAGGTTTCACGATACTTGCATGCGCTTTAACGAGAATATCACAATAAAGCAGTTTCGCACTTGTAACGGCACAAGACGCAGTATCTGGCTAGGTCATGTCATTTTGTGTGCTTTCCCAATATTTCACCTATCGCAGTTTCGTACTCGCAATAAAACAACACTATCTCGTTAGATGACATCGTTTTTGGTGGTTTCACGACGCTACCTAGCTAACCGAACCTTCGCACTTCTATCGTTAGAAAACGTTTTATTCGCTACTTTACAATGTTTTCTACAAGATTACGACGGTTTCATGCGCTTTCACATTAGATATCGCAGTTCCCGACTTGTAATGGTGAAAAACACAGCATCTCACTAAGTGACATTGTTTAATGCGGTTTTAGCGCGGTTCATATCTTAACCTAACCTAACCTTACCTAACCCAACCTAACCTAACCTAACCTAACCTAACCTTACCTAACATACCCTAACCTAACCTAACCTAACCTAACCAAACCTAACCTAACCTAACCTAACGTAACCTAACCTAACCTAACCTAACCTAACCTAACGACGTTTGCAAGCGCTTTCGCATTAGGTATCGCAGTTCCCGACTTGTAATGGTGAAAAACACTGCATCTCACTAAGTGACATTGTTTAATGCGGTTTTACGACGGTTCATATCTTAACCTAACCTAACATTCGCACTTGTATAAAAAACGCTCTATAACACTGTTTCGTTCACAATTAGGATATTTGCATAACCTCACAGTTTTTCACCAACTTATTGCAGTACAGAACGCTGTATCTCGCTAAATGACATCGTTCTTTAAGGTTTCACGATGCTTGCATGCGCTTTAACGAGAATATCACAACATAGCAGTTTCGCACTT